>NW_010182966.1:0-28125 GCF_000695765.1 Mesitornis unicolor
TTTAAAGGTCCCTTCCAACTCAATACATTCCACGATTCTATGATTCTACTTACTATCAGTTGTAGTATTAAATACATGTAAAGGATTCCAGTCAAGAATGGGGAGGTGTGGGAGACTGAATCAGAAATGGAAGGAAAAAGACATTCTCTTATGAGAAATTACTCACATTCTGTGATTAATCTGTAATGTGAAAACATTCTGCTGGAGTACGCAATAATGATATAGAACTACTTTTTTTAAATACACCAGATTAAAATTTAATGCCTAAGAGAAAAGTTCTTCCTGAACAGAAATTAGATCTCTCTGAATTTTAGTTTCTTCCTTGCAAATTAATAACCCAGTTTAGTATATCCTGCATTTATTGATGGAAACTTATGCTAGAAGTATTGGCCAGCATAAAGCCATGATTTTTCTGTAATGTCCCAAATTAGTTGGCTACCACAGGTTTATGGATTATTAATGCATCTCCTGTTGGCATTCTGCCTTATACCATTTTTCACTGAAATATTAAACCAAATTCAATCTTCTCTAGGTTTTTAGTAACATAAAGCTTGCAAACAGTAGTAACCCCTTTTCCAACAAATAGTCTCTTTCAATAAGTCTTTCAGGCATATTCTCAAAATCATCTATATTCAGCAAAAGACAAAACGCACGTAATGGAATTTAAGTTACAGTTCAGATGTTTTGCTGAATTAAGTTAAGTAATGTAATTGATCCTATTAAATTAAAAAAAAACACAATAAGGAGGATGAGGTTTTAGATACTTATGTTTACATTAGTAAACTTAATTCATAATATTTTTACTGGAATAAATAATTTACATAATTAGAGTATAAACATTCACAGCTGAGTTTTTCAACAAGAAATTAAGACACCTGTCATTCAGAGAAGGCTGCAGAATTGAATACCAGGTGGGAACTTGACCTCATAGATAAACTCACTGTTAAAAAAGTCTTAAATTTACAATGAAAATTCTTTTAGTGTCTGAAGTGTTACTAAGCTTTCTAGATCACTAAAAAGGAGACATATTCATCAAAAGTAAGCATCTATGTTTTGTTTAACCAGAGTGTTAAATAAACCCAATAGGGTTAACACACATCACATGGAATAAATATATCCACAGAACTTCAGCTATCACTTCTCAAAGACCCAGTAAATTACTAATACAGTTACTGAAATCTTTAATTTAATAACATTTCATATTTTTCCCCACTATTTTTATGCTCCCATTGTTATTCTTATGCAATGATTATTTTGTATGTTTTGCAATTAGAAACTGCAATATGGATATATTTTATAAATAGCATTTTTCATCTTTCATCTTCAAAAATTTGAAGATACTAGCACAGAGTTTAGAGACGTGAAATCACTATTCTAACAATCTCTCCATGTTGAAACGAAAAGGCAGCAACATTGCTTCCAAATGTGCAATAAGAAGAGAGAGTCACTCTGTCCCCAGAGGATGCAAGTACTCTTAGAATTTCAAGGGTTGATGCCAAGAAACCCTGTCAGATACACTTCACAAAAAATGTTTGATGAATTACTAAGGCAAACAACAACTTTTCACATAAATGACTGAAAATAAACTAATTTATATCTCAATGGAGAAGATAAATTTCCTTTTTGCTTTGGCAACTTGAAGTATGGAGAAAGCTGTTGACCATTCCACCTCTTACTGTACTAACAACATTTTACTAAAAATGTGTTGCTTTCCGAATTTCCTTTCATTATAGCTCAATAAATTTAGTCGGAGAGAGAGATGTCCACAAAAATTCTTACACAACATTATGACAACCAAGTGATTTGTAAACTGCCTGAATCTGTACAGAAGATGGAAATCACTGATCTGCAATGTTAACCACATATTCTATGAAACTTCAGGAATGAAAAGAAGGGAAGGTGCAAAATGTGGTACCAATGTTGATTAACACATACAGACTGTATTACATTATAAATAAATCTGATTACAATGTGGCCTGTGAATAAATATTGACATGGATGAATGTTCTTTAAAAACAAGCAGTGTGGCAATTTTTACCAAATCCTTCTGTGATAAAGCAGAAGCAACAAGTAACACATTGGGACAGAAGCTTTTAATTTGCCAACTATGAAAGCTGATCTTACGCTTTCTCTTTCACTTAAGAGTATAGGAACAGCTAACTTTCAGTCTGAAGTACCTACGTGCAATAGCATGTCTTTATGGGAAGAAAGACACAAAGCATTTTTCTTTTTGACTGACATGTTGAAAGGACAAGCTGAGAGAGGACTTTCAAAATTGTTGCAAGAATTGGCCAGGAATCACGCAGATTCATTTTGCATGCCTACAGTGATCAGAAATGATTTCTTACTCAATAGAACTGAAATAATTACAGCTGTTCAGAATGGATTTCAGAATGGCATTATCACGTATGAAAGAGTCAGAAGCAATATAAAAAAAATATACTATTAAGGACAATCTGAATGTAAAGTACTTCTTCAAAGTAGTGCAGGCTTTTTATGACTTCTGCCTTCATCTTCCTCTTCTTCTCTCCTTCATGCTCCTAAATATTTCTGGGACTACACAAATGACTTAAAACAAATAAAATTCATGCATATGAAACTGTTTTGGCTAAAAACACGAGGGCTTATTACAACATTTCTTTACTGGCACAACATCGGAGAAAAGCCTCAAAGTGTAAATGATCTGCAGTCTATTTAACATCATGGTTATTTATTTTTATAGGCACTCATTATTACTCTTTACCCTAAATTATAGGTACATTCCTGGCTCCATTTCCCACTGTTCTGTAATATTTATAATAATATGGGGTTTTAGATTTCCAAAACCTCCTCAATACCTCATCAATCAAAAATGCATGTAACATCCACTAGTTGTTATACTGGGCAGAGACAGTAAACCATGGAACCATTGCTTGGATCTCAGATAGATAAAGATGTTACTTTTATCTCTGGACTGGGATACGTGTCATAGCTTGGGTAGCATTTACTAAGAAAACTTCTTCTGCAATATCTTAAACAGAGTCTTTGTATACAAGCCAATATGCACTGATTTAGTGTTTAAATACCACAGTTCGTATTTTATTATGGATTACGTGTTGAACTAGTTCTGTCAAGTTTAGAACAGCGTGCCATAATTTTTACTAAATCTAAGCACATGCATCTTTTTCCATGGAAACAGTATTACAAGTATGCCCATTTCTCCTGTCACAGAAAATTTTCATGAATATTTTGATAAACAGCTGTTACGCTATAGTAGTTTATAGCCATAATAGCATCAGCTGCACCAAAGAAATGACACAGCATCAGAAGTGATCACATAACACTTAATTATTTTTGTGAACAACTCAGAAAAGTATAGTGTGGATCATTTCAATTTTGGGGTTTACTGGACAGGAAAAAACTTGTGCTTTGATGAAAAAGCCCTTGGCTTGCTCATGTACCCATTAAAGCTGAGCTGGGCTGCTGTCACTCTCTTCACGATACCTTTAGAGAGGAGTAGGTTTGAACAGACTAAATGATACAGTATGGCTCCTTTCCTGAAACTGTGTTTTGTAAGTGCTGAAAAAAGAGGTTGTTACAAAAAGAGGGATCCTTTAGTAAAATAAGTCTTTTTTAGAGCACTATATCACATATGCAAATGAAAACTATGTATTAAAATGCAAATCGTACATCACCAAAAAAATCCCCAACAACTCACTACAAATTAGATTGTCCTAGAAAGATCTATACGATTTATAATAAACTAACCTCTATAGGCTACTTTCAAAATTGTAGTCTATCTGCATTGAAGGCTCCTTGACATGTTCAGGAGAATAATGATGTCCGATGCCCAGCATTGTTAATTCTCACCTGCCTGTCTACATCCTCTCTCACCTGTTTCTTTCATTTATTTTCATACTGCATGAGATTTATTATCAGGATTAACAACTGTGCATTGAACTACACAGGTTGCAATAACAGTGCTTCTGACCATGCTTAATATGCTCATTCTATCCTGTGGGAAGTTTTAAGAAACATACAACTATATTGCCAGATTTCAAAAAGAGAAGATCAGTGACAAGAGAAAGTCAAAATGATTGACAGGAGAACTTACTCTTGATACCATGAAAACAAGCACTTCATAGACAGCAGTGATAAAGGACATATCACTAAAATTATCTAAGAAGCATATATGCCTTTGACATAAAGATTTGTATTGGGATGGTGTGTTCTAGTTATTAAATCCATGGACCAAGAACAAGGACACTTGAGTCTATGCAGTGCCCACAGACATTTTGGTTTAAGCACTGTACACTGTGCTTTCTGCCTCACCTTCTCAAATACAAAAGGAAAACAGTATTTTCTTTCTTTTATTCACTACCTATCTTGTCCATTAACTAAGTAAATGCACATGGATAATTTCTTGCTACACACATGCTTGACAGTGGGCCGATAAAAGATTTCATAATCCTTTAATAAGGTTACAATATAGTCATAAGAGTAAACAGCTCTTTTTTATACATTCAAAAGGAGAAAGCATAACATCCTCAAGAACAGTACAAGAAACATAGTAGTACCCAAATTCCTCAACTTTTCTGCAAAGCAGCTTATACAAGATTAAAATTCTTCCTCTGTTTCCATCAGAAACAGTAGTGGTCAGCATTAACTTTTCAGTAGGCATGCCATTTACTTCAGTAGGATATAAAAATAAATAAATAGAATTAAATTTGGGGAATTCCATAATAACCCTGCTGTGTAAAGCAGCATAAATTCCTATGTTAGTTGTGTTTTTTTTTTCTCTTAGAAACCCCTTTCTGATGTTAAAGAGATAAAATTAGGGCAGTAAAAAAAAATTACAAAAAAAAAAAAAAGGCAGCAATTCTCTTGTCAGCTTCAGCAAGTAACTCTTCCCTATTACTCTCACCTGAGTTGAGGATGAATATGATGTGCTATTAGCATACAGGTATTCAGATAGATTCTGAGCCACGGTGAATTGAAGTCAAGAAAAGGAAACACATCCATGAGCAGAATTACTATATCTTTCTCTAAACAAATACAAAGACTGGAGACGGCAGGTGCCAGATCCTTTGTTAATTGTGCCCCACGGCTCCAAAGCTCCCTGCCTTATGACATTAGATCAAGCTCCCTTCCTTCCCTGCTTTCAAAATTCCCATTCTTTCAAGCTTTTTGACTTGCTTAGCCAAGCTCCACAGATTATTGCATTGTAAGTGCCCAGAGACACTCTACATAAAAGATACTTCATAAATGCAGATTGCTTTGTTAATGAGAATCTCTTCACTCAAAGCAGATCTTCAAACCTTTCCCAGTGCTGCTAGTTTTTCCTCTTTTCCCCCCCTTTCTTTTATTAAGCATCAAGTCAACAACATAGAAAAAGTAGACTTAAAAACTTAATTCAGCTATGCAACAAGCATGGGAAAATGTAGGAGGAGGCTTTAAATCATTTAGGGAAGGTTTTGTAATAGCCCAAAAGCACATCCAAACTTATTAAATGCAACCCTATCATGTCCTTGGTGTCCTGGTTTTACTGGGACTGAATTGTAGAATTCAATTTTCTATTCAGAAGATCTGGATTTCTGAAAGAATTGCAGTGTTCAATTTAGAAAAAAACAAGTTGGTAAGATACTTTGTTTTAATTTTAGTTGGAATAGAATTACTTTCTTCATAGTAGCTAGTAAGACTCTGTTTTGGATAGGGACTGAGAGAATGCTAGTAACACACTGATGCTTTCGTTATGGCCAAGCAATGTTTGCATTAACTCAAGGACTGTTTTTGCTTGCACCTGTGCTTCCAGTGTTTGGGTTTTTCCTTTTTACCTTTCCTCTCTTTGTTTTAATTTTAGTTGGAATAGAATTACTTTCTTCATAGTAGCTAGTAAGACTCTGTTTTGGATAGGGACTGAGAGAATGCTAGTAACACACTGATGCTTTCGTTATGGCCAAGCAATGTTTGCATTAACTCAAGGACTGTTTTTGCTTGCACCTGTGCTTCCAGTGTTTGGGTTTTTCCTTTTTACCTTTCCTCTCTTTCTGCTGTCTACAAGAGATCTAGAGTGTTTGGTTTCTGAGGCTTACCCCTTCCCCATCATAGACTGTAGCATTTTCACTGGTGCATGGTCAGTGACTGAGCTGCATATAACTTTGATTGCTTTATTATTGTTGCTATTTTTATTACAATTTATTATTATTTCAGTTTATTTTAATCATTAAGTTGTCTTTATCCTAACCCATCAGTTTGGGTTGTTTGGTTTTTTTTCCACTTTTACTCTTCTGATTCTCTCCCTCACCTCACCAGGGAATCTGTGATATTGTCCTTAAAGTTCCTCTGGCTTTACATACTCATCTGTAATTTCTTTTATGTGTGTATGAGTTAACACTCAATTCTGCTTGTCTAAGCTTCTCACAGAGTATTAGAGTTACATGAGGGAAAAGATAAAAAGCATGAGTTAACTAATGAAATCTGTGAGAGCACAATTTTTTGTCTAAATATTGGAATGATTGTCAAGGAGACAGAAGCTCTGACCGCATTTCATCTTCAAATTATGATTGTCATTGTTCATAGACTAAAAGAAATCTGACAGCCATCCTAAGATTTAAGATTCATAAATATCTTTTCAGTGACATATTTAAGTGCATTTGATTACTGAAATTACAATATGATCTATTCCACTCTATCTCCCTCCCCCTTCCAATTTAAACATGTTATCTATCAAGCTCTCATTAGAGAGGTTAAATCTCATCAAGCTGCTCTTAGGACTTCTTCCAAGTCTATTTCCAAATCAAGAATTACCAAAATATTAGTGCTAATGGTAATCAATCAAAATATTTAAACTACTTTAAAAGAGGAGGAGAAAGTTTCCATGTGTCTTGTGTAGAATTCATCCATAAGCTTTCATTTATTCTGTTGCCATGTAGAGCTTGGCGAACAAGATCAAAATACTCAAGATCAATACTTGGATTAAGGATTCCTGTTATCTATCTAGACACTACAGGAAATTTTCACACTTAAGAAGTAATTCTCCTTCTGAGTTACTCTCACAATATACTGTCAATAAACTTTAAGCTACTTGAGGTTACACTTTAGAACATGATGCAAAACTGATATACTGTCTAGCTGTGATGTTCAAAAATCTGTGACCAGCTCAAATGACTACAGTTACCTACAAGGAAAGGAATATTTAGACGCTTCCACACTGACCTAAATTTGCTCCCAAGGTGCATGATCTTAGTAGTAAGGAACATAGCTGCAGCTTATTGAGTAGGCAGGGAAGCTCTATAGAGATTAAGATGTGTTCCTCACAAGCTCAATGGCTGACTAATAGAGAGAACATATTACATGTATGCCTACGTAGAACCTCTCACTCTCAAAGATTTTAAATTACTAGTACTCAAATATTGGTCAGCAGTTTATTTGGAAAGAACTTATAAGAAGCAGAAATGCAACAAGAACTCACTACATACGACATCATAACCTCTACATGTATACATATCTTTTTTCCTCCTTCCCTCAGCAACTCATTACCCTGCAAATGAAGGCTTGGCTGAAAATATGAATAGCTTCATCATATATCCAGCCATATGCACATGGCTAAAACACCTGCAGGTAGATGTTTTAAAGCATAGAGATGCCTAGCACGTGCATGCATTTCCTACCCATAATCTATGCAGGTTAAGCTACAGTCAGGGGGAGAAACTGCCTAGAGATTCCCCTCTTGTACTAATATTTGCTTCCAACATAGTACTTGCAACCAACAGATCAGAGAAACCACCCTCTAGACTGACCGAAAAATCTTTTATATTAAGCTTGTGAATTTTGGGAATCTTCAAGAAATAAAAATCAGATTTCTTTTTCTTAGGAAGTAATAGAATAGTATTTGAAAAAAAAAAAGATTTATCTCAAAATACATAAATTAGGGCAGTTCAGAATACCTACATACTGGTATTAAACAGTTTGCTTTGGAACTTAAAGAAAAACCTTTCAAACCCCTGAAGAAAAAAAAAACCAAAACAAGTAAATACTTAAGATAAGGAATGGACTAGTTCTTATACTTAACCATCGAATCATAGAATACCAGGTTGGAAGAGACCACAAGGATCATCTAGTCCAACCTTTCAAGGTAAAAGTATAGTTTAAATGAGTTGAGTCAGCACCCTAACAAGCTGACTCTTAAAACTGACCAGTGTAGGGGAATTTACCACTTCCCCTGGGAGATTATTCCAATGTCTGATTGATCTCATGGTAAAAAAATTTCTTCTGGAGTTCAGTTGGAATCTTTCCAGAAGCAACTTGTGTCCATTACCCCTCATCTTTTCCATGTGACTCCTTGTGAAAAGAGAGTCTCCATCTTCTTAGCAGACACCCTTTATGTACTGGTACCGGGTAGTAAGGTCCCCCCTAAGCCTTCTCTACTTCTTAAGCTTCTACTTCTAAGTCTTCTGCTTCTTAAGAAGTATAAATGTTAGCTCAGCCATCCATATAATGGTTTTTGCTTTGGATTTCACTCTTGGCTCCAACATCATACTTAAAAAATACTTACAATGAAAGATAAAGTGAGTTTGACCTTCACAGATCAAAATTATTAGAACTTGCGGTTGCACCTTTATTTATTTAAAAATAATGCTTCACCTTTCCGGTCTATGGATGTGAAAAAAATGAATGACAGAGTAAGATTTGATCCCCTCATGAACACTGTAGCTTCTTTAGGGGCTATGTTGACAAGGAATGCTTTTAGATCCTAAATATTAATCTGTCAGGAAAATACTGTCTCTACGCAGGATGGACAATTTAATGTTACAAGTGCCTTCCTGCTTGTGACTTTTCTTACATGGATCTCCTACTCAGTGCATTTCTAGCTACTGTAACAGCCACAGCAAGCTGCCATCTGTTCACACTGACCAAGTCACCACCAGAGCCCTTTCAAGTTTCCTTTGTACTCTGCAGAACATACCTTTACTTTGCATTTTTTTCTTTACTTATTTACCAAACTGCAATTCATATTTTAACTTCTCATGGGAACTTTTTCTGCCTAAATGATGTTTCCTGTATCTCCCAAATGAATACTATTCTTGCAATCCACTTTAACTAGTTCACTTCTTCCAGATCTCAACAGCTACCTTTCCAAAGCATGCAGCAGCGAAGAAAAAGCACATAAGGGTTGGCAGAACAAGAGAATTTACAGACATTAACAATATTTCAAGCACTTAGTCCTCTGTGGCATCTCTCAATGTTCTAATTCTGTTCATTTGTGGGACCACTGAATAAAACCATTATAATCCTTTACTGCAAACAGATTTAAAAAAACCCAATAAATTAGCTAGCAGTTCCTCTTTTTCTTATTATTAAACCCACCTTGGTGAAGGAACTACTTTTTGTAATGACAAAGCAAAAATAAAGTTTGAAGAAAGCAGTGTGACAACTAACAGTTACAAGAGGGAATCCTTCAGCCATCCACGTTTCTACTGTCATTGTTATCTAGCATCAGATTACAGGGCAGAGGCAAATTTTACATCCACAATTAGCAGCCAAGTGGATGTCTACGTATCTCCTTTTTACCTTACTGTAATTGCACCTGATAATTCTTTTTCTTGACAAATCATGTACTTTACATCAGTGATGACTGGCATTAGACGGCACCAAAGTGCTTTTGAATGATCTAATAGTTTGTATCTAATCTATTTATTATAAAATTGCTCTATGTTTTTCCCTCATGGAATTTATCATTCACTGCCTTTAAGAAGAAGGAGACAATCTGCCAACTTAATTAATTTGGTGGGTTTGGGAAGCATGGTGGGGTGCGTTTTCTTGATTTTTGGAGGGGTTGTTTGCCAACCTTTTTGTTTTAAGATATATTCTGGCACTTCCATCAGAGCCCAAGGGATTATTTCCATTGAGTCTACTCCTTTTGTTTCATGGAAAACAAAAATGACTGTTAAGACAGGCTGCTCTCACTCACAGTTCAGCAAAAATACCATCTGAGAGCAGTCTCCCTCCTATGAGGTAGAGATGGGATAGATGCAGTTTTTCTAAGCCCATTTCTGACTAAATACAGTGCTAAAAGCTGGTACAGTTGCCACTGTTGCAGCAGTGGATGGTGAGAAAGCTAAGATAGTTTGGCATGTTAGCCCTGCAATTTTGGTACGTATATATTTTAACTCCACTCAGACCAGATATGAGCACTAATTTAGCTCTCTACTGATCGTGAGAAGCCATATCTACTACTACAAATGATTTTGAAAGACCTAACTCGGGTTATGTGCTCTTTCCACCTCTCTGTATGTGACACAGCACTGAGCAAGAGTAAAAGAAAACAAATTCAGGGATTGCAGTCTTGCTTGGTCTTTAAGTAGACATCATAAGGGTTGCTCACATCCCCTTCTGTATAGCATTCCTGTGAAAGGACTCTTATTGAGTAGCCTAACATTTTTTCAGCCTACTGTGCTAAATATCATTACATTTGTTAGGCATTCTAACAGAACTGTAATACAAATCTGTTTCACTTGAGAAGCAAAGCCTACGGTTCCTTAGGTTTTATAACATAGTGCTTAGTACAAATTCGCTGAATTTTTCCAGTGCTTCACTACGTGATTTTAGGAGTCTATTTTCCCCAGTGGCATGCAAGTACTAAAATTGCACTGCATTGCATTTTGCTCTCAGTAGGTGGGAAAGTGCATACTCAATGGGTTATTTTCCATTCTTTACTTCAGTTTTATGCAGCCACAGGTGGGGGGTCTTTCAGGTGGTTGCTTAGGTTTACTAGGCACTTTAGAGTCATAGACAAGCTTTCTTAAAAGGATCTTACAAAACATACAAACATTGTCAGTCATGCAGTAAAAGAATTCCATCCTGCGTAAATAGAAATAACTTTCCAAATCTCTTAGACTGTAGAAGGTGCCACAATGAATATCAACAAAAAAAGGATCAGCTATCCTCTTTTTGGTAAGACACACAAAACAATTTCACTTGTTTATACTTATTGTTTACTTCTCTGTCTCCTCCCCTTCTTCCCAGGTGTGATTGCTCTGCTTAAGGGCATACAAAGCTAATGAAGGATATCATGCTACTTTTCTAGCACTGAGGCTACTAACAGACCATGAAAATATCACAAAACAGGAAAAAAGGGAAGTTGTCAACCTACTTAACATTTGCCTTCAGCTCTCTGAAAGGAACTTTGATCAGCAAACATAACATTAGCTCATGAATACAGATATTCAAGTCCTGTAAAAAGTTGACAGCTTTCTCTTCTTGTATAAGAAGGCACAAGGAAATAATACACAGATACTCCTTTCTTTCCTGAAGGTAAAATTAAAGAAATTAACCTTCATCCACTCCTAACATAGCGCACACACACTGAACAAAGAAACATGAAATACATTGCATCTTTTGGCTGTTCATAGTTTGGAAGAAATGTACATGTTATAGCAAGATGTGTGCACCATAAAGAACCAACACACAAGGGGATAAAATAGTTTCATTGCTGTTAAGCAGATGGCTGCCCTTCTGACTATGCAGGAAATTCCACCCTCTCCCCACCTCAATTTTAAAGTAGGCTTCTACATGTATTCACTGTATGGGAATTAGTGCTTCGTTTCTTATGAGACTCACATCCTCTTCATTCAGCTCAGTAACACTAACCATAAGACAGCAGCCAAGGTCACATAAGCATCCTATCCCACTAAGTAGTCTAAATCCTCAGAGAAATACAGCTCAAAATGGAATACTGAAATTATTTTAATCATAAGCAATATGAAGAATTGTGAACAATATTCAGATGTAGTAGTACTTTCTGTGTGTATGTCATTTTCTTTTTCTCAGTAGAGTTCAGCTATTTAGAAACTAGGATGAAAACGCTCAAAAATAAGATTCTATGGCACATATGTTGAAAGGCCTATATTTGTGCATCCAAAATGGTACAAGTCCATTAGGCAAATTAGCTTTCATAAATAATAATCCTGGTCTGTAGAATATTTTGTGACCACACAGTAATATGTCAGATGATAACAAGCAGTTCTGTCTGCAAAAGTTATCAAGAATCTCCTGAAATTTTCCTCAAAAAATGCATTTAATGAAACAATGAAAATTTACATTTTCATTACAGACTCTAATTCTAATGAGAAAATACCATCTTTCAGATTTCCAACACAGACTCCTAGCATGGGGCAGTTATTTACTGCCTCTGGAATTAAAATGGCCCCATATGACATAATATTCAAATGGAACACTTACTGTAAAGCTATTTTTTTTGTTTTAACTAGCAGTATAAAGCTTTATCCTGTCTGTGTACCACAGAACAGTGCAAGCTGTATGGAATATAACAACACATGTCTATATGTTATTAAAAACAGTAAATTCCCGTTTAAACAAGGGTTACAATCTGTGCACTAAACACTCATTAATGGTTATGAATCAAAATAAAGGGGGGGGGCTTCTAGCAGGTGTGCATATCTATGAATTTCAGTACATTGTAAAACTGTCTGTAGCCAACAGCTTCATCATTTGGCCTTTCTGAGCTTGGAGACAGGCAATTTTTCATGATTTTACTGTTTCTGGCCAAACAAAAAGGTTTTAATTAAATATACCACATGATTCCAGATGTTTGTTTATTTGTTCCAACGAGGCTGTAAAAATGCCTGAATGATAAAATTGGAGGACTCCTGCAAAAACAGGCTAAGCTGGAGTGCTAACTAAACATGGGGATCTCTCAAGAGGCTATGTGCACAGCAGTGCGTGTGCTTTGAACCCGATTTCTCTGGAAGAGCTGTAATACCACGGCCCATGACTGGACTTCCTTACTGCAAAAGATTATAAATCCAAGTAGCAAATTTTCTAGAGGGTTTTTTGGGTGGAGTTTTTTGTTTGGTTTTTTGTGTTTAATTGCCAGTTGCACACACATTGCATCATTGGTTCTCCTACATATCTATAGATTTTAGATAGGTTTATGGTTTTGGATCCCAAGTTTCCACTTACAGAAGCCAATGTTTTCTATATTTTTTCTGCCACTTTATAGTCACACTGCTTGAAGCTTGGGCATTCTCATGGTTTCTTATTACCAGCATGACAAAATGAGCTATGTTGTGAAACATCAGACACTTTCTAGTCTACCTAAAAATGTGAAGTTACAGCTTTTTCCTCATTAATCATATTCTTCTGATGTGACACTTGTATGGGTGACTGGGATCCAGGCTGCTAGGTTAGTTTTGGCAAATATGGGAAAAGTTGCAATGAAAACCTCAGAAATTATGGGAATAGTGACAAAAATATGGAAAACAGTCAGGGCTTCAACAGTCAGATTAGGGAACATGCACCGTGGAAAAATGAAAGTCACAATAATATTCAAGAAAAATAAAAATGTTGGCAATTTTGAAAGGCTCCCTGAGTCTTAGACTCATAATTCCCAATAGATGCAGCATGGGAATTTTGTGCCAAACTCTTTAGATATTTAATAAAATTTTAATCTAAATTTGATTAACCACTTGATTACTCTCTTTTTGTGTTTTAAAGTCTTGCTGCAGAGAAACACCAGTATTTTACTCCCACGGAGACATAGCACTCCAGGAAGTGCTCCTTCTAGAACTTAGAGTTGGTCAGCTTGGTCACACCCCTTGGGTTCACTTTCAAACCACAGAACACAGAGAAGGCTCAAAAATTAAAATATGCTGTCATTAAAACCAAATCTTAACTTTTCTGACCATCAAGAAAGACTTTGCACTAAACTACAAGTCACTTTATATATCATCCCCAACTCATTCATCCCACCCTAGTTTCACATGACTGGTTGCTCTCATCATTGTAATATACAAGAATACAATGGTACTTTTTATGCTGAAGTTTTAATAATCTACAGTATCCCGATTCAAATCCAACATTCCTTGTATAAACAGACAAGAAATTGTTGACTCTGTGGCAAGAATATGAATCCAATGATCCAGAAAATGTATTTCTTGAACCTTATTAGTCAAAGTCGCACTCCAATCCAACCACAGTTTATTCCATATTTGGGGAAGTCTTTGTGCTTTACAGAGAAGCATGCAGGTGCTAGCAGAGACTATCACTACTTAGCAACTAAGGTAAATCTGTCCACAAAAGACCACTGCTACAGGTGTTGGTTCTATTCCAGAAAACAAATAGATTAGAGCTCAGGAGAGGTTCTATATGAGATCCTCCTTAATCTGCTCTTTGATTATTGCCCAGCAATGAAACACTCAACAGACAAGAGCTGAATGGATCATGTGTATGTGTACCGGACTTCTCGATTCCTTTGAATGGCAACATCTGTGAATGCGTGTCAATTCACACAGGGTCAGATGTCTAACGCTTTTGCAGACTTGGGACAAATACCAATACATGTGAGCTACTGTTATCAGATGGAAGCATTTCATGGCAGTAAGCCTCTCTAAGGAAATGTGCATTCTAGCATTTCTCCCCACCTACATTATGTCACTCATCCCTTCTATCTATTCTTCTCACCACAAAGCAACCACTTCTGAAAAACTGAGGAGGCAGTAAAATGGAGTGCAGCTTGGAAGGGAAAGATCACAGTTAGAGGTATGAAATTAGCTATGTCACTGAAAAAATAGCCATGGGTCAATACTGTTCATCTCCAACCCAAGTGTGACATTTGGCAAGTCTATAGGTACAAGCAGGGCCATCCAGCAGTGGCTATGAGAAAGGGCTTGCTTGTCTTTCTCTCAGTTGCCCCAGAAACATCTCACAGAGTTCTTTAAACATCTGGCATCAGCTTCTCACACCTCCAGACTGCAAAGGCTATAGTTCATCTCTGACAGATTTTCTCTTTTGAATCCATTTAACTAAGGGAAAATAAGACAGGAAAACAAAATCTTTTCCTAACCAAGATTTCTTTCATATTGGTGCTCATCTTTACGATCACCTTGTTTCCCATTTTTCTCCTATGTCTCTGGTGCTTCCAATAATGCCCATTTCCCAAACTGAAGAACTTAGCAAGGCGCTAGAACCCAATTTCCCATTTCATGCAGGCAAGCCAAATAATTTTTCTCTACTTCCCCCCCCCAATTTTTTTCCCTTGTTATAACAAGACTCCTTATTTTATTCTTCTCTACACTGCCAAAAGAAGAGTATTTCTACCCACTCCCCTTGGGGCTAAGTCACAAGCACAGCAAAATACACCGTTGGGGCATATTTCTTGGCATTAATACGAAATGTCACAGCTTATTTTTGAGTGTTCCTGCCCCTGGAAAATATGATCTTGTCTGTTCCATGCTACTGTGAACTCTTTGTTTGTTTGTTTGTTTTAAGGTTATTCATCTCATGGTCAGAAGATCCTGGTCTAAGAAGCATGCAGCCTAACACTCGCCACAATATCATGCAGCTTAAAAACTACGGTATTTTCAAAGGACACCTCATGTAAACCCACAAGGAAAAAGTCTCACTATTCACAAAATCTCTGCCCCATATATTGCATCTGCTTGTGATTCTCTTATTCATCCTCTTCTTAGATATTAGACAAGTTAAAGAAAATACTTCTTATATAAATATATAGAAACCTTTTGTTAAAAAATTGTTTAAGATGCCTTAGATTAACTAAATGACAAAGTACTACCCACAGGTTTTTATTATTATTATTATAATTATCATCCTCCTCCTTGGACAGCACACAATGGGCTGCTTTGTGTAGATATACAGAAAAATCAATTGATAAGCATAAAGTGCAGTTCACATTAAGAAAACTAACTAATTATGATAAGTTGCTACATAAATTGCTTTGTGACTTTCCCAGCAATCAATTTCAAACTCTAAATAAGCCTCTGGCTTGAAAACACAATGAGCACCTAACAACTGTGTCAATAACAACAACAGAAAATACTGCAATGATAATATAAACAGGATAATTACCTTTCTGGAAGTAAGTTTTTATGCAAACCAATTTCCTTTTCTTTTTATGTCTGTGATGTAAAGACAGCATGGCTTTTCAGAGTGCATGTGTATTGAGTTGAAAGCCTTCAAAAATAAAAACTCTGTGTATTAACATTTATTATTGTGTGTCAATCTTATAATTTTACTTCAGAAAGTTTAAAGTATTTTAAACCTCTGGACCAAATTCTTGAAGAATCCACAGACATTATTAGAGCCAGATGAACCTGAGAATATCTATTTCTAATGTATAAGCAAACTGAGCAAATTGATGTAGAACAGATAAATCCCCAGAGGATCATCTGAGGGTTTCACGCATCACATAAATTGTATTACTCCCTCTGGTTCTCTGAAATTGTTACCTTTTCCCTTCAACGCCAAATTTTGAAAGTGGTAGGTTTCCTTTGATAGCTATTGGATTGTAAATTCCAGCACAACTGGATGGGCCAATGTTTGTTGTGCATTCTAAAGAACACATCTGTCTTGACCCAGTACATATCTCAACTCCTACAAAGCTAGTAGGTTGTTTTTTTTTAATGTCTGGTACACCCTAAACATCAGTCAGAATGCATTCTTTATAGTCATACCATTCATGACTGAAAATTTAATATGCCAAACACTCCAAGTACAATAGCACAGTATAATGATCACAGAAAAAAAACCCAACAGACAGAGCAAGTTCAGGTGTGTCTCTAACAGATTATATGCCTACATGATTTTTCTTGCCTATAAATGCAAAAAATTGGAAAGATATCAATTCCAAAACAAATACTCAGCCCAACCTTGTTAGACAAAAAGAGAAAATGAGAGCAGAAGGAACCTCTCCTTTCCTTTGTTCAGAAGTGTTATATCAAATTACCTTCAGAGGGTTAACACAGGAAGCTTAAAAATATTCTAACCCTGGATTTCTGGGCATTGTTTCTGAATGCAGTTTATTACTTTCAAACTCAGATTAGGTTGTTTCAGAAAATAAGAAAATGTGTCTGTGAGCTGACTCAAACATATTGGTAGTATAAATAACAATTTTTCATTTCGGCACTCATCATTCAAATATAAAACAAGAATATGTAACATCTGTGTGTACCACAAAACTTGGATAATTAACTGAATAGACACCAAAACAGGACAGTGGATTTGTTCAGGAAGTTCTTACAAGCCAGAATAGATTGGAACTATTAAACCTTGGCATAAATCCAAGCTAAGGCTCTAAAAACTACTTACATAAATACAGACTTAGTTTTTAATGGAAACTGCTTCTTTTTCCTTTTACCAGTAAGCTATGGGACAGACTTACCACTGGTTGTTCCCAGAAACAAGGGCACAAGAAAAGGAGTTATTTGTAAAATATTACTGGAAACCAAATGACTTTGGCAAATGAATAGGTTTTCAAGTAAATCAGGTAATAGACAATGTTATAAAATATCTGTTTATACAGAGGGCATCCGGCACTTTTTTTTTAATATGGGAAAAACTGATTTTCATGATAGTCATGATTTAGTAATACTGCTTCTCAAGAGCAGAATGATAAATTACAATTTTCCCCACCAACTGGAAAGCACTGTTCTTTTTAGAAGGCAATTTGAGTTTGAATACTTACACATAACAAAGGAACTTCCTTACCAAAGATGCCACTATTAAAAAGGAATATACAACCTGAAGGGGGTGGAGGGTAGGTAGCCTTTTTCATATATCAAGCAAATTATAATTGAAATTACATCATTACAATTTTAAAGGTTATTTTTCCACCAATTTCAACTATGTTAAGAATTGAAAGCTCTATTTTAATATTTTTTAATGTACTCAGATACAACAGATAACTGTTGACAAGGAACAGAAGTTTACCTGTGCTATACATACAAACCATGTTAAAAAAAATGACATTAACAAAATTTTTGGACTTAATTTCTCCTAAAATATATTACATTACATTACTTCTGTGTATTGGGATCACGGCCATTTCTATTTAAAAACAACAGTAAGTAACTGTTTGCTATTTTTTCTTAAAGGTACATAGATATAGACAAGCAGAAAGAAATGTGGGGTCCATTTTATTTTGTCTCATCAGAAAATTTGAAAACTAGAACAATAGAAGCAATGGAATTTAAAAATAAATTAAGCACACTGTATGACTAGAGGATGTGTATTTAAACTGACTTGTTTTATCTGGGTAAGAGAATTGTACAGATCTCACACACAATCACTAATGTCTAAAACAATATAAAATGAAATACAAAATGCTAGTTTAACAAAGACTAAGGAAAGACCCTTGGGAGTCTGAGATCATTGTTTTGGAATCGAAACAAAAATAAAGATAGCTTTAAAATTACCACTTTGGACGACTTGCCTAATGGGACAGCAATTAGATCTCATGAAGAATCAAGCCATATTGCTGTCAGGTGCCCAAAGCCGACATAGAAGGCCAATATATTTTCTGCCAAAAAATATGGACAGTGGGAGCAAGTAAAGGTTCAACTTAGAAAAAGGGGTCCAAGTAACAAAGTAACTTAAAGGAGAAATTTTGGATAAATTTTCTAAAGCTTAAAAAGGTGTATCCAATACTTATTGCTCTCTTCATATACTTATATACTTAAGCATTGTAACACTTAATATTTATGGTGATTATTGCATATCATTCCACATTGATACTGCATTGTCATGTGCTGTTTCTGTGGGCTGTGAAAGCAAGAGAGAGATTTTTACAATTCCTGAATACTGTATGTACAAAATATGGAGTAAACCCAAAAAGTCCAAATCTTGCCTGGGAATAACGTACTGCATGCATGAACACTAAAGCTGGTGAAACGTATGCACGATTACATGCTTTTGCTCTCCCTACAAAATTCATAGTGAAATAGAGCGAGAAATGTCCAGCTAAAACTGCACCATTCAAATAACTCTTTAAAAAGTACTAGTTGCTACATAAGCTTGGTGTCAGAACAGAACACAACACACTACAGTACTTTCAGGACATGTGATTTCTAGTAGATCACATCAGTTTTCACCAGGACCAGGATGTAGCTCCACACCCATCTGGACCCTGGCATAATGGCAGTGATATAGGCTGCAACAAATTAAAGTCTAATCAGTTGCTTTCCTCATCCTTCCCACCTGAATCACAGATCCTTGTTCAGTTGAATTGTCTGCCTGTTTCTTTCAGAAGTTTTCAGGTAATAACGCATTCTGCTAACAGTCTCAATCTTTCACGGTGCCATAGAATTTGAATGTACACTGAAACTAAGTTACCATCAGTTCATAAATCTGCTACACAAAAACTGCCCCTACGCAAATGGTTTACACAATGAATGTAGAATTAAGGTGTAATGTGGGAAATAAATAAGAGCATTGTTACTCTGATTTTAAGCTGAGAAATACTGCAAGCTTTATAAATTTCTCATTTTTAGAACAAAGGTAAAAGAGCTTGGAACGCACTCTTCCTGACTGCTCCAGTTTTTCACCTGCTCCCTGAACTTTTTGCTCTATAGGTATGCAGGAGGAATTTGAGAATTCGCCCAAGGTGCTTTTTAAGTTCTAAGGATCAGTGAAAAAGGAAATTGAACACTGATCCGACTTTAATGTTAAAAAACAGAGAAGAATCCCTTTTTATTGCAGTAAAAAGTGTTAACGTTTCAAAATTATAGCCCTAATTTGTTAAACTGCCAAAAAGCTCTCTCTTTACAAATATTAGAAAGTTTACAAATTCTCTCAAAATTACCAGTGCTACACGTAATCATCTACTTAGCAATATTTAAGTACTCTTCACATTTTTCTTTCACACACACAAAAATATCAGTGAATGTTATTATCCATAGATTTATTTGCTTTCCCGGTAGACTACCTTTAAATACTATTTAATAGGAGTAAAAATCTGTAGTCTTGACAGGTATGGTTTTCTCATCTAGTGCTTGAAAGGCACAGTGTTTTTTGTGAAGTGCCAATGCAGCAGTAACTAATACAATATCAAACTTGCAACAGTTTGTACCAATAAAAGTTTAGTGCATACCCCTGTGATTGGTGAGGTCTCTGGATCCTGAAGGTAGAGGTGTATAATGCATCTCTGGAGAGGTGGAGGCAGCATCACTGGAGGCCTGTGTGATAAGACAATTATTATCACTACTCTGAGTAAAAGTCAATTATTACAATAAAGGGGATGCCCCTGCAAGATGAGTGCTATGATGTGGTTACAGGTGCAGAGTCACCAGCCACGGAGGATTAATCTGTTTTTGTAAAGGCTAGCTACAGTCCTTCAAGATAGCAGTACTCACAAGAGTTTACACAATGATATTATATATAATTACTAAAAGAATATTTTCATGCAGCTCCCAGCTTCAAAAAATTACCATCTTTATCAGGAAAACTTTGGACAATGTTAAAAATGTTCCTCTTGCAGAAACAGATTAATATTTACCTGAAGGAAGTTATCAGTGAGTCCACATGTAATAATGGAGACAGAAAATAGAAAGCTGGGATAAGACACCGTACTTTTCAAAACTGTCTTATGAGCTAAATGAAGGGATAGCTTAAAAATTAAGAACTATAATGCAAAAAAGTGGACAAGTGTATAGAATTGTTAATAATAAACACTTATACCCCACACCAGATGGCTAACGCATTTAAAGTAAGTAGCAAGAAGACTTGCTCAGAATCCTTAAAAGCAAGATGTTAAGAGAGAAGAGAGGAAACCCAAATCTTTCCCCATAATAAAAATTTTCAAGACTCTATTATTCAGATTTAAAAAGATTAGACTGTGGAGCTACAGTCTGCAATAAGCTGATCTTCATCCAGTTGGAGGTTTCATCTGAAGGAAAGAGCAATATAAAGCCACATTTACCAGCTTGCTTTTTAGTCATAGAGCAGCAGTGTTGCATTGTTAGGAGGAGATATGAAAATAACGGATCACGTTGGTGAACATGAATCTTCATCACACTTTTAATTAAACTATTTATTGAATCTCATTATAATTTATTTTGTAATTAATCATATCCTCAAAATGTATATTTTTTAAAAATTGAAATTAATTCAAAACCAGATTTACAATGTCTGCTTAAGATAAAAGTGTAAAATAGGGCTATAAGGGTTTGGAGAAGAAAAAGCTTTAATTCTAATTCAAATCTTAATTGCCTGATTAAACCTGAGAACAACAATCAGAAATCCACAGTAATGAAAATTAATCATGGTAATAGTAACTTAGGAATCTTCTGTGTCATAGCTGTTGGACTCCTAGATGACAGCATATTAAAATGTTAAGAGGTAAATGACTGAGTGGATTAGTGTATGAAGCTTTTGCTTTTGGACACTAGCTGTCAATTTTTATGTCAGACCATAGTTAAAGTTCCATTTTTGTCCCTAGCAAAAATCAGGCCTTAACACGAAGACGTGTCATGCATCAAAACAAACGGGTAGTAAAGACAGGTTTGCCTAAACAGCAAGGATGGTACTTATCCGATATGAATAAAAATCTAGAAAATCCTGCCTCTACTCGCTCACCAGTGAAACCATACCCTCCTCTTCAGAGAAGTAATGTTATAGGCACAACTCACCTTCAGCTGGAGTGAATAATCCTTTGATATTAGTGAAATGTAAACATGTAGCTCAATCTACTCTGGACTACAAAGTACTGAAAAATCTTCCCTCTGATGACCGATATGAGCTGGGGGCATATAACATATCAGAGGATGAGATAAATGCCCCTAACAGCCAGCAATGCGACATCTGAAATGAATTCCAAAAACAGGCATCTGTTCACAACTATCTGTTTTCTCTGGGACAAGTTGTTGTGAGTAAGACAAGATGAAAAATGTCACTAACTATTTAACATAAGACTTCATCCCTGTAAATCACTCTAAAAGCTGGAGGAATAAGTGGTCTCATACTGTACACTTTAGATGTTATCTGCCTATTCAAGTGTACTTATTTGGGATTCTGATAATAGTGAAGGTTTCTCTTTGGTACTTTTAATCTCCATTTAGACTGTTGACAGTTTGATGATAGCTTTTCCTAAAAATACTGGAAGAGACTTTGCCTTTTCAGCAATATACCAGTGAGTGAGCAAAATTCAAGAGCTTCTAAAAAGGATATTGGAGTGAAGGGACAATTTAGCTTTATTTCCAATTTTAGGAAAAGCAAGAACAGGAGGGTTTGTTTATTGGTGTTTTGCTGTTATTTTATGTACAGTATATAATTCCCTGTCAAACATAGAACAGTTTTCATTACCTTTGAGCTAAGCATTCAGTTAGAGCAACTTTAATTCTATGGAATATCATCCAGGGTTAGAACTGTTTTGCCCAAACACTGGCTCAAGTTCTGAATCACGTTTCTGAGTAAGCCTGTGCACAAGCAGAAAGACACTATGTGTTATCCCCACCACATACTGATGTTTGGCCCTAAGCTATTTTCCAAAGAGATTTGTATAGATTGTATTACTCTTAATATTCACAAGAATATTTTGACAGTGACAGCATTGATGTATGACAGTTATGTCTTCAAGTATTGGTGACATCTGTATGAGGAGTTTTTGTTGCAGTGGAAAGAAACTAAAAACAGCTTTGAGGAAAGATGGTTAAAATGGGTTGTAGCCCCAGATTGATAGGAACAGGTCACCAAATAGGTCAGTAAAGAAATTCCAACAGTATTATTACAGGATAAGCTTGTATTCTTTCAAGCATTATAGTAATCCAAATTTTACAGTGTATCGTAGTACAAGGTTAGAATTTAGAAGACCAATAAAGTTAGGCTACTCACAGCCTAAGTACATAATCAAATATTTACTAAACAGAGGTATCTCTGTCTTCATAATAACTGGTAAGTTTTGTCTGAGCTAAGAATTGTTGTACTTGATACTAAATAGACAGATTGTAAGAGTTCCAGATTTTCAAACCATGTTCATAAAAATTACAGATACTGTAGAAGCTGAAGTAGGAAAAGAACAAACCAAACAACAATCAACCAACCAAAAAAACTCCTCAAAACCTAAACTTTGAATAATTTTAATTAAAGCAATGGTTATTGTTTAGAAAATTGTACTTTCTGTTGATGAGTAAGATATGACTTGATATTAGGCTATATTTGTTATAATGGTATATCATTAATACCCATTGATAGTTGATATTCTTCTATTTGTGTCACATAGCTTGTATTTATATATTCACCCTTATTTCTAAGACTTATCATAAATTCTTTACACACCTATAGACATCAGTAACTGTAGTAGCCATTAATGTATTATACCTGACAAATTTTACAATAGAAGACCAGCATGTTGGCGTGTTCTTGACAAGGGTTCAACAGTTATACGATGCACTTATGGAAAGATGTGATAAATAAAGTTGGTTCAGTACACATGTACATACAAAGGAAGATTTCCTTATTTTCCTGTATTTATATACATTCAATTCCAAAATATTTTCGGAAGATGTCACTGAGAGAAATCTTAGTTTGTTCAAGACATCATCCAAAATAGAGATAGTAGAGTACAGAATGAGATGTGGTAGGGGGAAAAAACCAAACCAAACCAAACCAAACCAAACCAAAAAAAACAAAACATTTTTTACTATTGAGCTCAAGACATAGATTAAGGATTAAGGATTCTATTACTGTAGAAAGATTTTAAGTGTTTGGGATTTCTCCTTTGCAACACGTTTCTCATCTACTATAGGAATAAATCAAATCTCCAGCATATTTGAGTGTGATTCATTTCTCACAGGGAACTGATAAAAAGGCAAATTCTGGGGGGACAGCATGGTACTCATTCTCTAAGTTTGACCCACAATTATAAAAAAATCTTGTGTTCTGTGATACTGTTTTTTATTTCCATTCATCACAGTTTTAACACTTGTCAAAGTCTTCTAGTAAGGTCACAGATAGATGACCTTAACAATTTGAAAGCTTGTTGCTTCTCATTTAGTTATTTGCATTGAAATAAAAATGGAAAACAATATTGTGACATTGCAGTGATCAGCCCAGTGGTACATATCACATTATCAGATGCAAAACCTGGATTTAGAAAGAAAGTATGATTTATTTCAAAAGATTTTTAATATATTCACAGGGAAACTACAATTAAGAATTAAGGAAATCACAGTATTATCCATTTTTTAAACTGACAAAAACATTTCCCGAGAATAGTGTATGATTAATGGGACAATCTCTGGTATAGTTCTAACTTAAAGGTTCAACTCACAGTTGCTTTTGAAAAACTTTTCCTTTTATGCAAACAATATTTTTCTGATAAGCTTTTTCTGTCTCAAATGCATTTAATGCTTAAAATTAATCATACTTTAACAGATACATGGCTTATTATAATTTTAAGAAATGTCTGCATAAACAGCTAAGGACTCATTTTGGATCTCTTGGGCACATATATCTTCCCCAAGAGATGCAATGGCAACAGTCTTCAATAATTTATATATGTATTGAAAGCTTGCCTGAATATCTGTGTACCACTATGTCAGAGATGTGTTGATTCAACATCTTTGTAACATTGATGGTAGCAACTCACATGTCTTAAGCCATGAGTATATTGGATCATCATGTTTTGTTCACATTTGCGATAAAATGTACAGAACCTTTCAATGGAACTCCTCCTCAAGATTTTCCCCCCAAAATTTTAGACATAACTAACTAGAAATTAATTGTTTACAGATTACATATACATATACATATACAAAAATGTATATTATACATGTATAAATGTGTGATGAGGGACATACTCTGCCTAATCATAGAAATTATTTAAATTTATTCATTTTGGGTTGAATGTATGACATGCTTTCAGAGAGTATCAAAACACCACTTTAGAGTGTTTCACGGTTTCTTCCCATGAGTTTGCAGAGCACCAAGCACAATGGAGCTTTGATTTCACTGTAAGGCCTTTGAGAGCCTCAGGATAGAAGAAAACATGCTTACAGGAAGCAGCAATACACCAAGTCTTCAACCATTCCATCCTAGCTAAAGGGATGTAGGGAAGAACAACTTTATTTTAATTACAATGTATTTGCTTTTCTATGAAGCAGTGAAAGTAAGTGATTAAGTGTGAAAGAAGGTATAAAGGAAGAGATTAGAAAAGATGCAAAAGCAGGACCTGACAGGACCACTATATATGGCAGGTTACAAAGGTCCTGCTTTCATCTCCCTAGCTGTGAACTACACTAGAGGTCTCAAATGGGCCAGCTCAGTTTGCAGCCAACCCCAATGCACTGTTATGTTCCAGAAAACCAAGAGGTGACATGGCACGCTGGTGTGGAGAGACAGTTCTTCTTGATGAAATAGGATTTCCCAATTCCCCTGCTCCACAGCCAAGCATAGCTAACTACAAGCCAGCAGTTGCCTTTACTAAACCTCCAGCATAAATTATAGTCACTTTAATTAAGGCGGAGAGGGGGAAAAATTGTGTGGTGTTGTCACAACTTGCCTGATCTTGATAAGCTTACTGAGATGACCCTCCTAACCTGGCACAGAAATAACGATTTATTTTAAAATCTGGTTTTAGACATTTGACCATGGTCCCGAAAAACAGAAGAACATAGTAGGTGAGTATTGAGTGGGAGGAGGGAAGGAAAGAAAATTATATCTCCCACTTTTGCCCCAGTCTCATGCCTTAAATTGTGCTTCTCATATTTTGCTGAATGTCCCAAAGATCTGATTGACTTATTTTCAGCAGCAGCCTTTTTTAAGAAAACTGAAAATAGTAATTTAACCAGTTTGAATAAAGAAGACAAAGACAATCTTATTACTCTGAACTAATATGCCATTTTAATTTATTTTTTAAAAAGTATCTCATTAGAAAGAATTTCCTAGGGAAATGTAAGGAGTATTTTTCCCAAGTTTTTTTCTTAATAGAAAGAGAATTCATGAAAGAAGAATCATAGAATAGTAAGGGTTGGAAGGAATCTCTGAAGATCACCTAGTCCACCCTCCCGCTAGAGCAAGATCACAAGAAAGGAAATTAATGACAGGCACTAGTAGAACATGGGATTTTTTTCCTTTATGCTTCTTTTGCCTTCTAATCTAATATTCAATACTTTTTCAGAAAATCATCAGGGGTCTGACCTTCTAAGTCCATGATGCATAACTTCTAATATGATGTGGAAGTGAAAAATGTTTTTCTAGTACACAAACACAAAGTAAATTGTTAAGACAAAAAAAAAATTATAATAACACTTTGTAACATTTAAAAGAAAATGTAGTTAGCCACACACTGGGAACTGGCTTTCAAGAGTTTATTATATTAAACTAAGGAAAAGTTTCATTTGTTTAATCCCCGAGTTCTACATGTCAAGGAATAAAATTTCCAATATTTGGGACTAATAAGGGAACATTCTGTGCAGTATCAGGTTATACCATATATCTGCTGCATCAAAACAAATTTGTAAAGACCAATGCTTTAAAAATACAAATGGTCTGCTATTTTTGGCAGCCACACACATTCTTTCTAATACTTTCAGCTGCTAAAGGAAGTTAGGGGGGACTGTTATTCAGATAAGCAAATCCTCTTTGAATCATGGTTTCAGAAACAGTAAAATTTAAATTACTTTGTTTTCAAAATTAGGTCTCTCTAATGGACATTTCCTTTTTATATTTCTAAATACAAGAATAAACAAAAAACTATCTAATATTTAAACCTATGTTAGCAAAAAATGCTGCAACCCATTTCTGACATTTTAAAGTTTAATAAATAACACAATTGTTTCAGCTATAATAAAGAGCGTGACTGAACTTAGCAAATGTTCATTCTGGACATGTTAGCAGCCTATTTTCATACGTGATGCGTGATACGTATTAGTAGAGCAGGCCAAATTATTGTAGCACTAGGACAAGAAGGAGAACAGTGATCTTATAATTTGGTTGGTCTTCCAATTCCAATGACCTTTAACAAGAAAAGGTAAGAGAATTTTGCTTATTTAACAGAAGTACTGGAGCTTAAGAAGATTCAAAGCTTTTTTTAATATATTTCCCTCATTCTCATAGGAGAGAGATTATTACTTCTCACTTGAATTTACCTTTTGGTTTTCACTTAATGTAAAATTGCAAGGTTGAAAGCAGGGTGCAACCGCATCAAAAAATGTAAATGAATGTCAGATAATTCTTATGCATTTAGGCTTAATTGAGTGTAATCGATATGTCTGGTGTGCAGCCAAATTCAACTATTGTGAAAAGCACCTAATGTATGGACATTATTTTTGGACTACTGAATGCCAGCAAATAATGAGCTGGCATTCAGGTTTGGTGAATCAGACCTTGCATTTTCATCTAAGAGCAGTTCTGAATTATTACCAAAGATAAGGTGTAAATGTGCAAGGGAATTTTACCCATGTTTCTCCCATGAATCATAAATGAGGAAAAAAATTACAGTCTAAATTGCACTTAAAAGGAATAAAGTCTTTTCATGTCATACATGATTTATCAAAATGATCTCATTTTAAGAGTACTGTGGTGTATCTTGATTAATAACATTAGTAAGCATGATGAATAGTCTCTTTAATGGTAACACAGAATTTATTGGCAAAATCCCTACTTCTACTGAAAAGGGTGGGAAGTAAAACACACAACAGCTAGTAAGTTGCAGAAACAGCTTAAGAAAACCCTCTCCTGTGTATTTTGCATTTAGACATCACTGAAAATTCTTAATTTGAGTTTATTCTTATGTTCATTTTGAAAACAAGTAACAGGTTTTAGCTAATGCGGCAGCTCTAACCATTAAAAAAGTCATTTTGCAGTTCTCTGCAAAACGAGCTGAACAAACTGTAAGAGGATGTAGTGTATTAAGGTCTTTCGAGAACATTGGCCCCATCCCCTTATGACCTTTTTCAATATCCTCTTCATTTTGCTTTAATATTCTAAATGCTTCCCTTCTCCCATTACTCTATCTTCCCCCTCCCCCTGCTCCCTTTTTTAAAGCCTGCTCCAGTCTGCCCTAACTAATTTCCTTTTGGGCTGACAGATCAGAGGCCTTCCTACCACTGTTCTTTTTAGACCTGTGAAGCCCTCCTCGTAATCCTGCTGCTTGTCCACAATTAATCTTTCCAGTTGCCACATTATTAACACTACCACCCACAGACAGAGGATGCCTGAGCACGGCTGGACACTCGCTCCCCACTGGAGCATCAAAGTTGTCAATCACACACCAGTCAGAAAGTTGCCTGCTGCCAACATCAGAGGTTTTCATCCTCTCCTACCCGCAGATCAAACATTTTTCTTCAGAAGATTAATTCCAAGTCCCCACCCATTTCCTCCCATATCCTCTTTCCC
>NW_010182966.1:28156-34714 GCF_000695765.1 Mesitornis unicolor
AATGATCCATCTTCTGTATGGAAAAGGAAGCAATGTATAATTGAAATCCTTTCAAAACAAAAGTTCAGCAAAACTAAATTTAAATCCCAGCTGTTATCAACCTCTTCCCACCCCATGCAAGCTAAACACCTTAAAGAGCTTGGATTAGACCTAGTCACAAATGCCTTTCTTTGATCAAAGGCTCCAAGACTTACACAAATATAATCACAAGGCAACGACTGCATCTAAGGAGCCTGAATTGATTTGTTCTACTGTAACATATAGCATACAAAAACAACCATTGGTTGTTGTTTTTTTTTACTTCCAATACCATTCTTTTTCAACTCACGTCACTCAAAGCCAATAACTTTAGCATCTTAGCACTATTTTCTCAAGCTCAGTAGAAAAAAAAGTGACTTCTTATTGCACGGTATTTGCCTTGTATCTTTTTAAGGATCATGTCTTGGCTACCTACATTTAAAAGCAGAAGGATGCAAGAGATTCTGCCACTCACTCAATTCAGTTTAATAAGTTTATGAAAAGTAACTTCTCTATTACCACCTCTCCCTAATCATGTACCAGACTCTAATATTTCCATCTGTGATGAGTTAAGCCTTACTGCTCAAGTGGCTCAGTATCTTTCATAATGGTAGATAACAGTATCTGTTCTTAAAGGAGCACTTAAACATTCCAGCAACACAATAGTGAATGAAAGGAATACCCCTTAGTATAATCCAACAAGCCATTCATTCACTGTAAAACTTAATGCAAGGTTTTAAAAAAAGAATAAATTCATTTGAAATCTATCTACAAAATAAATTCAAATTTGCTAAATCATACTCATCACTAAAATAAATTTTTGATAGCTTTTTCTTTTCTTAAACTGCTATTAACGAAAATCAGGAAATTAAACAAAACAAACAAACAAACAAAAATCCAAAAAAACAGACCAAAACCCCAACCAAAACAAACAAACAAACAAACACCCCACACCAACAAAATGTAAAACAATAATGGAAAAATCTGCTGGCCTTGGCTCCTGGTCTGAGTTTAGCAAAGTAAATCCAAGTAGGAAATACACATTTCATCTTGCATTTCTTTACCAGTATTTTTACCTTCATCATCTTCTGGAAACACATATGCTACCTCTTTTTCATTTACAGTATGCAGGATTCAATGGGCCTACATGTTAGTAAAATAAAGTGCAAGGAAAAAAAAACCAAAACCAACACATAAATAAGCTTGTCGTACCCCAAACAAGAAAACTCTTAAAGAACTGAGAATTTAAAGTTGTCATAGACAACTATTTGAAGTGTCTTGTAAAGCAAACCAGAAATAAACTTCTAGATGCTAGCAGATGCTAACATTTTTTTAAGTCCCACCTCACCTATGCCCAAACATGCCATTTATTGCTTTGCACTCATTGCCCAGTAGTGCTAAAGGAGTGAAAGAACAATTCTGAGGTTTAAGATACTGCAACTTAAACAGAAAGTGCAAAAGCATAGGTAAGTCACTTATGTGAAGGGATGTACACTGATAATGTGTTAGATGCCAAGTTTTCTTCTGTCATTCCTTGCAATATTTTTCAACCAATTATAACACAACTACAAAACACAGCACTACGGGAGTAACTACTGAGATTTACACTATGCTATGGCTTAGCAACAGTATGCAAGCTACATATAAACAGAGATGCAGAAGTCAAATACGCATTACATACAATACAGTAACTCATTAATTTTCATAGACCTGTATTTTGAAATATAGATGTTTCAGAACTTTTACACTCAGTTTTTATCTGATGTCCGTATATTCTTCAAAAGTGAAGACAGAATCAGCAAGGTAATTTGCTTCTTTTGGATAGGAACCTTTGAGACTATTCCATAAATGAAATCAATACATAATACCATCACTTGCAAACAAATTCAATGACAATGTGAGGAATGCAGAACTGTGTATATGTTTCACTGATTAAGCTTAATTGTTCGCAATGTTAGAGGGTTTACTTTGCTTTGCTATTCATTTTGTTGCCCACTACCTGTTTCATTTTTTCAGAAGTATGGACAATGTTGCAAAAAATGAAAGCTAGAACCTAAAAATTATAAGATAACAGTAGTTTAATGACTACTGTTGATTTGCACTGATCTCCTTACTTAATAGGCACAGGAATTAAGAAGTGGGAAGGTTAAAAATGCTTTCAAGACATCTTCATTCTGTCATGTGAGAATAAAACTGAGTTGCAGCTAAAACCTCTTGTCACACTACTTAATCAGCAGAAGGGGGTGCTGTAGTGTAACCTATTTAAAATGCAAATAGAGTAACTTTCGTAACAGCAGATTAAAACTAGCATTTTATTCACCTGGCATACCCACAGCATACTGAATGCTAGAATCAGACTTGTCACTGCACACTGCAGGTTATTAATAGAGCTCAGAATGGTGTTGCTAAATGTGCAAGTTAAAAGCAAATGAAAATGGATTTATCTGTGGTATTTGTTCTCTGGGAGAATTCAGCAAGGCCTGCCTTACACTGCACATTTGTTTATCCAGGATCACTGAGGCTCAATTATTTTATTTTTTTTTAAGTATTTGATTGACAGCCACTTACTACAGCCAGAAGTTCTGGGATATGTGATCTATAACATTAACATTCTAGAGAAAAACACAGTTATTTTCAACCTGGACAAGCAAGTCTATTAAATAAGGCACACAGGAAAGAGTTTATGGTGCACAACCACCACTTTCTACTAGGCCTTTCTGGACAGTTGTGAACTACCAGCACGTGAGAAAACACAAAGTCAAAGGCTTCAGCAGAACCAAATCAACACATTGTGCTATGGCTTTACACTTCATTTTCATACCATGTCAGGTGTTAGGGCAGGCAAGTGGGTTTCTCCTCTATATTCAAGCCAGTTCCTGTGTTCTTCATCTTGATCTCTCTGAGATTCATCAAAAATGCGATTTAATTACATCTCTTCCCCTCCTCCCCCTCCCAAAAAGAGTGTAAACATGACTCTTTTTTATCTCCTGATACATCTGGACAAGTAGACAATGTGCTAAAACAAAATAAATCTGCCCTGACAGTCACATCAAAGGGTTCAGCTAGGGGCTTGCAGCTACTTAAGGCACAGGAATGTTGTTGCTAAGCATCGCTCTACAACCTATCAGTCCCTTAAAGAAGAGCTTTTTTCTTTCAGAGGGAGATGAGGAAAGCTGGAGAGTGGGAACCAGACTGCAAAGGGAGATTGAGGATTTTGGAGGATTTTGAAGCTTAAAGTGAATTGTGTGAAGAAAAGGGGGTTTGTTTTGTTTTGCCTCTTGACATACAGTCTACATTTGGGGGGTGGGAAGTAGGTGAGGAAGGAAGGGTTAAAACTTGTTGATGAAACATCTTCTGAATTTTCCCCTAGGATAAAACCAAGCAAAGTCTTTGATATCCTTTTTCAAATCCCTGTACTTAGTGTAGATTCCATATAGAAAGATTGTGACCAAAAGCAATAGGACTGGGATATCAAGCCTGTTAAAAGTGCATAGTGACATGCATCCCATGCCTTGCTTTTCTGTCAAGCATTTGATAAATACATGCATGCATACAAGCAACCATGTGCATATGTAAGAAGCATGCTCTACAGAGAAAGGAAACTTCTAATACACATGGACATAACACAATTTGATGCTCAATTTACTAGTATAAACTATTCCCTTTACAGAGAAGCCTTCACTGAAATAATCAGTCTTCCACACCATGCCTGCAGAACTTTATTTGTACATGTTTAGTGCTTAAAACTCCAAACGAAACCAAAGAAAGGTAAAACTATGCTAAAATCAGATCTTAGAATTATACTAATTATGAACAGAGCCACAAAGAAACAGATAGCTAAAAATTTGAATGATGCTTTCCTCTCACATATGTAGAAAAATTTCCAAGGCAGATAAGAGAATCCAGCCTGAAAAGTATAATTAGTTTTAAAGCTTAATTATCCTGAAGGTAAGCTAAGAAAACAAGTAGTTTTGTTACAGCACCACTGAGAAGTGAATGAACTTTGATCACACATCTTTGGCTTTTAAAAACAGTTTCAAAAATCCTCTTCCCTTTTTAAGAATTAAACAAAGAAAATGTGAAATGGATTCATTCTTAATGCAGGGTAACTATCAAGAACATGAACAATTACTGAGCCCATGATATTGCACAAATAAATAACACTTAGCATTATCTTCAGCACTATCATATTTATTAAACAGTGACTGAGGGCAGCAGTAACCATTTTTATTGTCCCATATAGCTCTTATTTTCTAATTAAACAGAAGGTTATTTCCACTGGCAATGCAGCCATTTATCTTATTTGAGTGTTACATAATATTTTTTTGCCAGCCAAGCCTGACTATAAAGTGTTCTGTGTGGTGAACTGTGGCCCAACTTGCTTTCCTGTTTGGTAATCATAGAAATGGGCCGTTTTGTGCTGTGTTAATAAATAAACTTTTTGCAATTTCACCTAAAACATGATAAAGCTCATACTCTGTCCTACCCTCTAGCTTCAATACAAGGGCAATGAGCTGTATTATTAAAGATATAGGTCAAGCAAACCTGATGATTTCAATCCTGTGGGGTGCTTTAGAAACTGTTGTCATATTACTGAGATCATTCTGCTGTTCCTAATTATTCCTCTTGGTTGCTTCACATTTCAAGTGATTTCTCTCACACTTATGTCAAAATTTATAAGCTGCTCTGTGTAACAACACTACATTATTTCCTCACTTGTTATGGTAATATAGGACAGAAACTAGGGGAATGCTTTAATCTAGCTGACAAGGATAATGTAGTCTAAAAATGTAATAAACTTTATTCTACTACAGAGCAGGTTTGTTTTTTTTCCTACCATGAAACATTTCATATAGATAGACATCTTAGAAAAACTAATTGCTACAATAACTTGAATATCCTCTTATCTGAGTTGCTTTTATCACAAAAAATGTATCAGCATTAAAGCATTCACTCCAATAGCTCGTGCATTCTTCTTATTCCCATAATTGCTACTCTGCAACATTCTGTTGACTGTACTGTAAAACTACATACTGCCAAAGGAAACCTATTTCCAGGAAATCTGTGCATCACACAAACAGTGCAAAACACTTGTAATTAACAGGCTGGGCTTTAACACTGCTATAACACATCTTGGGTTGACTGGCACAAAATTTTATTTGCACTAAGTAGCTTGAGACTGGGAAGACATAAAATCAACTTTATGTGATAGCTTCATGTTCTACAGTGTCTTCTGAAGGATTTCAGAATTTAAGGAAAGCTGTCAGTGAAAAAGATAGTCTAGTGAAAGCTTTGAATTTTAAAGCTAGTGTGGGTGCTGCTTGCTGTGGGGGCTAACCTATGGAAGCATCATTTCCTTCAGAAAATACTGGAGGGTACAAAAGGATGTTAAACACCACCACACCACCCCTCAAAAAAAACCCCCAAAACAGAACAAAACAAAACAACAAAACACCAAACAAACAAACAAAAATGAACAAACCAAAACAAAAGACAACTCCAGTTCTCCAGTTAGAAAATGTCATATGAGTAACTCAAACATGACATGCATTCTAGTATTTCTAGAGATCATTTTGCTGAAGTAACTTGAATGTGCAATTTGCTGTATTTGTCAAATGTCCAATGGATTTTTAAAGTGCTTTTAGCCATAAACAAACTGAAAAAAACCCATAACAGATCTATGAAAAAAGACCTACTGCCTCACAGTTTTGTGCTGTATCCTGAAGATAACATGAAAATGAGTCCACTGCATCAAAGCCATCAGGCAATAAAATACAAATAGGAGCACTGGTCTACAATGGCAACATATAAAGGGACTTTTTCCAGATATATGAAAAATAATATTTAATTGAGCATGCTCACAGGAAACAGAGAGGAGGCAAAGATGGAGTTAGTGTTGTTCCAGTTAGAAATACTCACGAACAGCACTGTCAGGGGCCAGAAAATAAAGAAGAATACAGAACAGTTTTCTGGTTTTGTCTCTGTTCCTACTTCAGCTTTTCGTTATAGAGTTGATGACCTGACTGAAGATAAACTCTGCAAGTTTTGGGGGTCAGGGGGTGGGGAGGGAGCAAGAGGCAGAAAAAATATCATCTGGGTTTCACATCTGAAGCCAAATTAGAAGGACTGCAGTCCCTGTCATGTCCTAACAGTTGGCAGGGTGCACTGTTCGTGTGTTTATGAAGTGAAATTTCCCTCTTCAATTACTTTTTCTTTCCCAGACAGAAGACCCAGCATGTATGCAAGACACACTTTGCCTCTTCCTTTTGGCTTTTCAGCTACCACCTGTCAATGTGTAAAACCTTCTTGAAAGCTGATGATTCTAAAAGTGTGTCTCTGTTCAGATTTGTTTCCACAGTGGATAGCCAAAAGAAGGCAATGTCACAGCCAATTTTAAAACTGTAATGGAAAGAGCATTTAGGTCTTATGACTTACATGACACAATACAATACAAATAAATACAGGAATTTGAGGTGTGTAAATCTATATTGGGTTTTCTGTGAGCGGTTTTTGATTGTGTCTTTGGTAATGAGGGAAGGG
>NW_010182967.1:0-16949 GCF_000695765.1 Mesitornis unicolor
GTAAAAATGCTTGTCTAAGTTTTCTTTGCTGAATTTGATGGAAGTGGTCTGAATAATCTGAAAATGCCAGTTCATTTAAAGCAATTGCCAATTAATTCAAAGTTTAAATTTAAGGGACAAAAATAGTTTTGCTTAGATTTACTTTCAGTTAAGAAACATGTATAACCTTTATATAATGAACTTTTCTGTTTTCCTCCCTCTTTTTTTTTTTTTTTTTTTGTGTCAAAATCTGAAAGGGTCATGAGTCCTGAGGTTGGGATTTTCTTTTAACTTATTTTGAGATTTGAAGCAAATGGTGTTTTTATATTGTTTACAGTCAGAGTAAATCACTGGATTTTGTTTTATTCTGATTTGCTCTGTTTTAATCAATCGTATCTAAAATTTATATGCCTCTGCTGATGAATTTTTATCAACTGGTTTGTATACTAAAAACATATACTCGTCAGAACAACTGGCAGGTGAAAAGGATGCAGTCAAAACAAAAGAAAAAGAAAAGGAAAAAAAAAGCTTGAATTCCTTTAAGTCTTGCTTCCCTGAGTTATCAGTTGCAGGCATAACATATCTGAACTGAGCCTTTTGCGGTTGGTCTTTTCTAGCACAAGTAAACCTTTTCGGATTGGTAAAAATGTTGAGTATACTCAGTGAAGGGCGGTTTTCATTTTGTGAAGTAACAATTCCACGAGGTCTAACAGTACAGCTAAGTGGCAAGGAAATAATATATATGTACATTTTTATTACAATGTTGAGTCATAAACTACAACAGGCAATTTTAAGGATTCCTTATAGTCCTTGTACAATAAATGAATGTGTCTTACTTTTAAACACTGCAATATATGTAAGTTTTAAGGTTGGTTAACAATGTACTATGGTTTTATATCTTGACTTGCCTTGTACCTCCTTCCATTATGGAACTTCTGTGTCCAAGCACAATATCTTCACACTGTGCTGTTTTGCTGCTGAACTAAATGCACTTTTCCCCACAGCTGGGGCACTTGCTTCAAAATATTCAGTTCAGTATCTTGATTCTTCTTTTTAACTTCATCCTATCTGTTTCAGTATTAAACCGATCTATTAAAAAAGAGGCACCTTTTTCATTTGTGCATAGATGTTGGTAGCTCAAGAGAAACTTCAGTTTTATCGTGACTTCCTTGGTTTAAAAGGCAGAAGATGCTTCAGGGAGATGTACACTATTGCTGCACGTGTAGGGCCAGTTGTCCTTTTTCAGGAGGGTAGACACTCGATGCGGTTGCATTCCACGGTTACTCAAGAACTGTCTGGTTTATGCTCATTGGAATTGCTGCTGGGGTAGTGTGACTTAGAGGACCGTACCTTTTAAACAAAATCAGATCAACTGATGCCATGGAAAATCTATTCCACATGGAGAAGTTTGGGGAATATTATTTCTGGCTTTCAGGCATGCTTACTTAGATGTATTGCCTTGACCTTATTTGCATTCTGTTTTGTTGTACATCTTTTCATTAACAGGGAGTAAGTTTAAATGGAAGGCAGGTGGAGATATAAAACCTTAGAGGGCTTAAACATGCTGTAAAACTATTGTAGATGTCACTGGATTTTACTAAGTAATGTTCTTTTGTTCCTCACACACTCTCTGTCTTCCCCCCCCTTTTTTTGTTTCATCTGCTGTAGGTTTTCAGTTTAGACTTTAGTTTATAAAAGACTAGTTCCTTACAGTTCTGCCTGAAGTGAATCTTTCTCAGCATTAAGGTGTTCAAATACAAAGATGCTAAAATGCTTATCATTAAGACTGCAAACTAACTTCTAAATATACTGCCCTCAGGTCAGTAGGGGAAACTGGTTTGATTGATATGGTTCCTTAAAACAAAAGTGGCGACCCCTTGTGTTTTCAAGCATCTTGTTCTCATTCCCTGTCTGCTCCTCAATCCCATTTTTATAAGAGTTGACAGGATTGAATCTGTTTGGTTTGTAAATATGTTGCTTATTCACCTTGTTAAGGTACACGGTTAATGACTATGATTGGAGCTGACCCTCTCTCACATAAGTTCTTGTGGAGATGTTGGCTACCAAAATAGTGCTCGTTACACTTGCTTAAAAACAAACTATTATTTTCTTTACACTTATAGGAATAAATAAAGCTATGTTTTAATTCATTACTATATTAAAACCAGGATATTTTTTCAAATTATCTTTGTTCTGGTATGGTTGTTGCAATTCCAGATAATCCTGAGCCCTATTTTAGGAGTTTAATTTTATACATTCTGGGGTGAACTCCTGTTTTTTCAGTGTCTCTAAAAAGATTTGAATAAAAGCAGTGTGAGAAAAGTTCTGCTACAGAAGAAATCAACTCAGAAGAATTTGAGAAGTTCTTTAAAATTATGCAAAGGCTTAGGTATTTAAATGTGTGACACGGAGTGGGAATAGATGCATATAAATCCATTTAAGTACATGCATGGATTTATATCCAAATCTATACACAGATCTACATAAATTCAGCTGTTTTGATCATTCAGAGCAGTCTGATGTTCTGACATGGCAGACTCTTGCATTTCGCAGAGTGCTGGATTGTTAACTGGTGCAGTTTCTAAATTGTGTTTATTGCCTGATGATGTTCAGTTGGGCACATGTGCTGGCTTATACACGTTTGAGGATTTTTGTGGCCTAATCAATTGAAGTGTGAATGGAAAGAACTTCATACTGACAGGTGTATGTATACATACATACATATATGTATATGTGTATCTGTATATGTATGAAAACATAGACAAGGTGGAGAAATTAATTTTTTATGGCATCTTTGAAAACAAGATGGAGAAACAGGTGATTCCCAGATACTTGTATTTAAATATTTATCCTCTTTGCCAGAAGTAATTTAGAAGAGTTACTAGAAAGTGTGACAATCTTTACTTTGGGTGAAAGTTACGACCTTGATTGCTTACCAGTAGACAAAACATCAATTTTGTGTGTGTCTGTGCCTATGTACATAATAATATGTACATATACACATGCCCCATAAAGGCACTATCCTGAATTAGTAATTTACCTTTAACAAGCTAAATTACTGTACTATAGACTGTGTGTTATTATGGAACTCTGGTGAGGTGCAAAGCAAGTTGGAGATTTGTTAAATAATGAAAAGAAGGAATAATTGCTGTTGTGACTCATGTTAGTCACATACTGCATTTACATTTACTAAATAGAAAGTTGTTTGATAATTCTTTGCAAAAACATTTAGTATAAACCCGTGAATAGTTCTGTCTCTGGCTGTCCCATATTTCAGTTTGTCACTAAAGTTGTCTGAATGCAGTGGAAATGCTGCTGGCAAAGGTGGGTCACACAGTTGTGTAATTGGCACTTTCCCGTTTGCCAGATGCTCTTGGAAACTTCTAAATTCATAAGTCCTTTTTAGAAAGAGATTTGGGTTGTAGAATCTTTGATTTGGTGCCTCTCTTGGATTTACGGTTTTCTCTGCAGTTTTATCCACCTTTTGCTAATGTTGTGTGAGGAAGTGCATGTTCAGACTTCTTGAAGGTCATGTTTGCTCATGTACATGATTTAGTAAATTAGTACTCAAACTGTCTAGCTGGTAAGTGCTTAAACTTGTGTGTCATCTGGAATTCAAGTATCATCTTTAATCCTGGGAGTTTAAAAAATACCTTTTATTAACAATTAGAAAACTGAGAGGCTTTATTTTTCTTTTTTTGTTTCCCCTTTTAAACCCAAAAATAAATTACATTTCTGAATCAGTACAAACCCATATCAGAGGAGTCTTCATATCGGGATGCAGCTAACAATTTTCATAGTCTGTGTCACACCTCTGTGTATCAAATTGGCATGCCAGAATAGCTTCTAGTGAGAAATGTGCAGTTGGCAGTAACTTGCACAATGCAAACTTCAAGGCACGTAAGGACAATTACAAATGAACTATAGTATCTGCAAATCGTTTTTGACTTTATGTTAGCAAAGATCAGAAAATCATGTTTATTATTCTGATGTTTAGGTCTTAACCAGGACTGCACAGGACTTCTGCTGTGGAAAAATACCAGACCACACTAATTTTGTGGTTAAAAGCTAAACAAGAGTGTAAACAGTCTACAAAATGTACTTTTAATCTGAGTTATTGTAATGTTGATTGTTATGTCTATATAAAAAATTGCCTTGCTTTTTTATAAGAGTCATTCTGTATCAATGCATTCATTATAAATAGTATATTTGTAAATAAGCTGCCACTGAGTCTGTTGAAAGTTTTCTAGTATTTCTAGTTCAATGTTAACTTGGATGTAAGTCGTCCTTTTGCAGTGCCCCAAATTATCAAGAACAGCTTTCTCGTTATATACTCATCACTCTTCAAAAGACCTTTTTTTTGTTGTTTTCAAGTAAAATATAGATTTTCATGTGGAGCAATTCCAAAGTTGCATGATAATAACTGCTTTACTCTGAGTCATGTAGACTGGACACTTTAAAAAGCAAATGTTTGTAGAATCTTTTACTTTCATTTTGTTACAGTAGAGCAGGGCATGTAGTGAAAAAAATAGATCTGGGATTTTAGTGCAAAATGCATTTCAGCAACAGCAAAATAGAAGTGGGTATAGGATTCTGGTGCCTGAAAGACACTGGTATTTGAACTTCTGGTATAATAAAAGGCAGTATTGCCAAGCTGACATGACATTGCTCTAAACCAATGTCTTTTAACTCTAAAGCTCATTACTATAGACAAGGTTTCAAGAAGACCATGCTTACATCATGTCCTACAAACAAAACACTACTGTCCCCTGAAGTCAGAACAGAAAGGCCTCAGGAGTTTGGATATGATGATGATGATGATGATGATGATGGCACTGCCCCACTTGCTGTGGCTGATCACTTTAAGAAACTGGAGCAGGTGTACTGTGCAGCAGTCACTCCCGCAATTATCCGAGTGCCTCTGTCCTTCCATCAGATCTCTGCTGATTAAAATCAGCAGAGGGCCTGATCAAACTGCCTAAAGGTCTATGTTTGAGTTGAGTCGATCTCTGTTACTGTAAGGGATGCAGGAGTCTGAAAACAAGGTGAGGAGGTGGCCTGGCCAGCCGCATCACGAGAGTGGTGTTGGACCAGGTACCATCCCTCCCTGTCCGACAGGGCCGAGTGGCAGTGAATATAACGGGGACATGCGGTTCCTCCAGCAGTTCCTGCTCCAGACCTCACCAACCAGGGGTTGAAGGGCTTGCGAAAAGGGAAGTAGCATCTGCAGCACTGTGTTTAGTAGCCCTTGATAGACAGGCAGAGTCACAGAAGAAAGTGCTTGCTTTCTCTTTCTTAAAAAAATTCTAAACTTATTTGTATTTCTGGCCTCTGCAACATCCTGCATCTAATAATTCCACAATATAATTATCTGCTGGGTGAAAAAGCACTTCCTTTTGTTTGTTTCAGACCATACCACCTTATTTCATTTGGTGACTCCTAGTTCTTATATTCTGAGAAATTTATGAACAGTCTTTTTCCTGTTCGTCTGCTTTTTACTACTCTTGAGCGTTTTTTTGGTAAATGTCAGTGTGTTTTCTCCAGGTCATAGAGTTTGAGTCTTTTAGCTTCTCTTCAAACAAAACCTCTTCCATTCTGTGACAATTCTTGTTGCCTTTCTCCATAATTTCCTAGACCTGGCTCTGATTCTTTTTTGTAATTCATGGCCTGTAGCAAGCTATTTTGTTCTTTGGGTACTTCTAGTTTGTGAAATAAAAGTACAGCTGTTATGAAATTAAAGTTTAGTGCTAAGCTCCAGCAGGGAATAATCCCACCAGGCAAGGATCAGATTGGGGTTTAGACTGCAGATGTAAACCACTCACTGCAATAATGAATTGTTTCCTCTGATTAGCTGTAGCTGACCTTCATCTCTTGCAACTAGGTATGAAAAACAAAATAATACTAAAATTTACATAAATACGCAGATTGAAGTAATGCCAGCATTTAAAATACTCTGCTCATGGTAGTAAGAATGCATAGTTTTGGAAGATGTGACTTTTGAATGTTTCAGCTGACCTTTTTAACACTCTCAAAGCTTGACATTTACTGAAAATACTGGGAATTTCTAGTGATGGTTTCTTTGGAAGCAAAGTTGAAGACCCACAGTGTGCGGGTTGAGTTTCATTTTCAGTTTTCATTTTCCACCTTTACAGAAAGCCATGCAAGAAATTCCCATAGATGGAAAAAAAAAAACCCAAACCAAACAAAAAAGGCAATTTCCCCCAGCCCAAGTAGCACCCTATGATAATCAGTGTCAGCCAGACAGCGCTTGGCAGCCACCAGGACTGGGGGAACCTGCTGGTCATGGCCACTTTCTGTTCAAATGTTTGAAGTGAGCATCCGCAGATGAGCCTGGCCTCAGAACAGCGCATGTTGTCTCTAATTGAGTGAAAAGTGAAGAAAATGTCTTGTTCCTTGTACCCTATGTCCTAAAGTCTGTATTGACGGCCTCAAAAAAGTGCAGGTGGTGTCTTGGGGGACTCCAACGAGGCAGATTACGTGTTTGTGTAATTAATCCTGCCTAAGTGCTTCAGGATACTGAGTTTCCCAATGCTGCTCTCCAGCAACAGGTCCTGCTTTCCACTGGTGGGAAGCTGTAGACTTAGGACTGTATTTTGAAGTGTTTAGTGTGCAAATACTGTCTAAAAACTGGATGCTGGGCAGCTTTATAGAGTATAACTGGTGCTTTGAACTATGTGTGGTGGCAGCGGCAGAAAAAAGTTGTTAAAGGGCTGGAGATGGTTAGCTGTGATACAATTAGAAGAGGCTGAGTGCCTTGAAAGCTAATTTGTTTTGTTTTCACAAGCCATCTCAGCCAAATAAAATACATCATCTCTTCGTACAAGCCTTACCTCACTTAGGATTGTCAGAGTGGGAGATAATTTGATTACCAAGATCAAATGATGATGTTTTAGAGGAGGAGCCATCTGGAGTATTTGAGTGAGCAGCTGGCAGCCTGGGCTGCACCGTTAATGATCTGACTGTATGCCTTGCAACTATTTTTTTCCACTGCGAAACCTTTTAAGAGTCTTTAGAGATCAATCTGCACCACTGTCTCTGAGTAAGATACTATCTGCAAAATTGCACACAAGTGTTCCCTTTTAAAAGCTCTTTCCACAGCACCCTCTTTTTCCCCTCTGTAAAGTATCTCTTTAAGATTCATAATGAATCCTTAATTTGCTGTCATTTGGTAGTTGCTTCGCTTGACCTAATAAGTAACTGGTTTGCTTTTTGTCCTGCTTTGTTACAGCTGAAGTGATTTCCAAACTTCATGTGGACAGTTTTAATGGAAATGGTTTTTTTTCCCATTAAAATCTTAAAACATTGTTTGAAAACAGCCATGTTAAGAACAGCACAGTAAAACTCGCCTCTCTATATGACCCAGATTTTTTGGATGCCCTTCAGCTTTTTTTGGTCTTTGCCACGTATGTTAACTGAGTGGGAAGTTATACCTGAGAAGTTGGAACCATCTACCTTTGCTGGCATAGCAGAGGGCAAGAAATTCAGCTGGGTAAGGAGCTGCTGGTCAGTGAGGCAGCTCTGATTTTGGGCATTTTAATCTTCAAGTGAAATACTTCCTTTTAGGCCTGCTGGGCATTTCCAGCCTCCCAAGAAGCCGCCTCAGACAGCACCATATGATTCTGGTGTGGGGCACCAGCAGAGATTCCCAGCAGTGCTGGGGAGTCAGAGGTTTGCCTGGAAGGGCTGAAAGGCGCTGGAGGAAATTCCCTAAAAGCAATTGAACAAAGGACTAAGTGGGTCCCCAGTGGCCAGTGTCTCCTGGTTGGGGCCATTGATGGCCCTCACCCAGCTGCAGCTCTGGGACAGCCTCCAGGCAGGAGAGCGGAGCCAAGATTCTTGGGTCTGTGGCTCCACCAGATGGATGGTCCTGGAGCCAGGCCCAGCTTTCTGAGAAGAAGCTTTTGAAATTCGGTGGGGGTTGATGTCACGTCAAAAGAACCGTATTTGGAAGTAACAGAATCCTCCATGAGAAGGAGAGGCTTTCCCAGCAGCGCCTATTTTTTCACTGTGAGCTCTCACAGTGTCACGTCTGATCTCATTCTCTGCACTTGCACCCTCACCTCCCATCTCATACCTCAGATTTCCCTCTTTTTGTGAGCAGCCTGTTATCTCACCCTGGTGCTTCACACACTGTGCTGAGCCATAGTAAATGGAGAAGGGCAGGGAGAGCAGAAAGATGATGTGGGACCAGTGGCTTCTGATCCATGTACCTGTTGGTGCCTCCAGTTCCTGTCCTGGGCTTGCTTCATATCAGTTACAAGCCCTTTTTTTCCAGTTCTGCTGCAGAATAGAGATACCAGGAGAAAAACAGGATTAGGGAACAGATGGCTGGGAGAGGGAAATATAAAAGATGGATTTGTTGCATATGGCATAGATGTGCGTTGCTCTACAGTTTCTCTGTTGACTCCTTGGACACTTGGTCTATAGAGCCCAGAGAGGTTCTTACATGGTGTCTCAGAGTGCCTGTGAAGGGTTTTGATGTCTGAGTACTTACCAGGTAAATGATTTGGCTCGGGATTCGTGTCAAGACTCAGATAGGAACGAATTTTGATTAAATGACCATTCTGTGGCCAATCTTTGCTCCAAACTATTTAGGAATAAGGAAGAATGTCTTTATTTTTGAAGTGACATGGTGTGCTAAGCCGTCCATAAAGAGCTCTGAAATATGTATAATACTTAATAATACTCAGTGCTTTTGCTTTAGGAAAACCCACATGCTCTCACAATTAAATTGTTAGTGAAAAATTAATGAGAAAATGACATTCTCATATCATACACTTTATTCCCTAGAAATGATAAAAATTTTGGATTTTCTTAAGATATTTGTTAGAGCTGCCACTATTGCTTTTTACCAGTCTTTTTTCTCTAGCACTGCTTAAGGAAAATGGAGACTGGATTGTAGTGAGGAACCAATGGTGATCTTCACTGACTTCAACTCCAGAGGACTCCGCTGGCCTGGCGAGGTGTCCCAGAGCTCGCAGACACTGGGAACCCTCCTTGGTAGCACCTGAGCCTGGTTGCTGGTTGGTCCTGTACCCCACTGGGCAGTGAGGAAGGCCTCCTCAACAAAACAGTTTGTCTGTCAATTAAAGCCAGTTGAAATCTGCAATGAGCTGCCTTTCTGAGGATTTGGGGGATATTTTTAGCCTGGCTGAACTGAAAGGGTGCTGTTAAGTCTTGAGATTTTTGTTGTTTTCCTCTGGATGTGTCTGATTGCACTGGGGCTGTGTTTCCAGTAACGCTTGGATGCTGTATGGCAATTTCCACTTCTTTGCAGCTGTGACCCAGCAAATGGCTTGGCCTCAACAAGTGGAAAGAGGAGTTCAGGGTGAGTTTAACACTCCTCAGCTGTAGGGGAGCTCCAGCCTTTCTCACAAAATTTGCTTTCCCTTTCAGTCCTTTTGCCCTTGCATTTAAAGGGTGCTGACAGGCTGAGGAGCAGAATTGTAAATGAAGTAGCAGAGATTTCTCCTTTCCTCACGGAGTGGCAGAGGGCGTTAAAGACATCAAGCCTTGTGAGGATGAGGATGGCATCCTGTGCTGATGGGAGCACTGCCCTGCAGTGCTCTTCATCCCACTGCAAAGCCAAAGCTGTGACAGAAGAATTTGCTGGTGCTGCTCTGCTCTGGGTTGAAAACGACTTCTCAGGAAAAAAAGGGAAGAGAGCTTGTTTGTAGCACCAGCGATTAATGCTTGTTGGTGTGTGTTTATTTTTCTGTGACATTTCAGGGCAAGACATTTTGCTCTTCACTTTTGTATGGCAGGAATTTCCCTTGCTACCTATGATGTTTCCAGGGAAAAGGAAAATCTGAGTTGAAAAAGCACAAGTGCAGATGTATTATACCTCTTCTCTCAGCAGCTAGTGTATCAGCCAGCCTTCTCTAAGCGCTTTGTCCTGATTATACATTACCACCCTCAGTATAGTATTCCCAAATAGGATAAATGTTTCCTGGGGAGAGAGCGATTTTGTATTGCTGAAAAGCCAACTGATGGTGCTGAATAAGCAAATAGATCAAAAGCTGGTGTTTAAACTTAATTTGAGCCTCTTGGGGGGGAAGCCATTGTACCTTGCAATCTGCATAGAGATAATTGTATTGTAGGCAACGAGGGAATGAGCGCAGTAACGATGATGGATTTCCCTGTGCGGTACATTTCATGCGAGATCTGCAAAGCGCTGTGAGGACGGAAACCCTGGCTCCGGAGAGAAGAGCCCTCCCTCCTGTGTCCACCAGATGATGGATGTTTCTGTCGGCTTTCCGCTCGTCTGGCCATCGTCACGCAGGCCGGGAAGGTGTTGGACCATTCTCCAGACGGAGTTCAAACGCGGGGCAGCCCCTGGCCCTGCTGTAAGGTGCTGCCTGGGGAGAGAAGCTGCTGCAGCCGGTGGGTTACAGCTAGGGTGGGGGTACAGCAGGGACACAGCAGCAGTGGGGTGGGCAGAGTGCCCTGGGATGGGAGCCTGTGCAAAGGAGTCTTTATACAGGGCCATGACTGGAGGACTTGCAGGGTGCTGCATGCTCCCCTCTGTCCTCCTCTATGTCCCCAGCCTGGGCAGCTGTGGGGGTAACTGGGAGAAGCTGGTGCAGAGAGGGCTCCTTCCACAGCAGCTCTTGGGTGGGTTCTTGGCGTTATTTGCTTTTGCCACTAGATGGTGAAATAAGTAATAAGGGAAAACGCAGAAAACCTGGCTGTGTTCCCGGGTAGCCTCCCTCCCTGCGAAACCATGCTGAAACGCTCTGCTTTCTGGGAACCCGGCAATTTCAGGTAATTATCCCCTGGACCTTTAGACAGCTCAGCCTTCACCAACTGCTGCTGCCACCCTGGCTCTTTGATCTGCTTAACTCCAGTGCTGCCACCCTGGATTCATTTAGACACACAAACGGGGTTACATGCAGGCAGTAAAACAAGTGTGTACAGAAAGCTGTCTCCTGCTGTAGCTGGTTTTTGAAGGGGATGTATGATGCAATCCCCCTTTCCCACCCTGATCTCAACCTGCTGTGAGATGCACACCTTGCCAAGTGGGAATTGCAGCCTCCAGTCCCTGCTTGGCTGCCCTTGGTTGTACTCTGTGCTCTCAGTTGTACCCTCTGCTCTGTTTTCAGTGCTGTTTGCTTTGCTGGATGCTTTGCTCCATCCATGCCAACGCTTGCTGGGGACATGCATTGAACTGGAGAGTTACAGCTCACCTGGGCACCTCTACCTTTGCAAGGGGGATTGAATGAATATCGCTGACTGCAGCCCCTGGCCCCGAGGTAGCGTTGCTGTGTCAGGCTCAAACAGAGATGGTAAAGAATGGGGAGGGAAAGGGCAGAGACATGCACTCGGGCCTTAGGGAGTGAAACCTGAATGAGCGAGTTACTTCTCAGCTGTGTAATTGAATGTTAACCTCTCCCAGTTGGGAAATGAAATGCTTTAAAGTGAGGCAGCCTCAATTTTGCCTTAAACTTGGGCTGGATCTGCTGATGAAAGGCAACTTGTTGAGTTGCAGAAACTTGATTAGTTTCATTAAGGGAAGTTACGAGGTGTTCAACTTCCCTCTGCACACTGGCCTGGGCACCTCTCCACATGCCCAGGGCTACCTGCTCTTCCTCTGAAAAACTGGTTAGGAAATCCCTTCTGGCCGCTTCTGCGCTGTCTCTGCTTGTGGTGCTGGCTTGGACGGCCATTCCCTTTGCAGGTGATGGTGGTGCCCTGCCAGCCCTGGCCCCGGGAGGATGGCGATGCTCCTGGCTCTGTTACTGCTTGCTGAGGCATTGCTTGGGGGGCAGACAGCTGCCTTTGGGGCAGATCAGGGAGCACCTACTGGAGCTACCACCCCACAGAGTGCCAGAGGTAGGGGGTATCGCCCTCCCTTTTTCTGGCCAGGGCTGGAAGGACTCGGCTGTGTTTTCGCTGTGTTTTGGCTATATGGTCCTGTATGTATGGGAAAGCTGATCGTAGTTTGGTGAAGTGTTTCATGGGAGGCAGAGAGTCAGTTCCCTGAGTGGGGGACTGATAGTGAGCGGTATGGAAGGTCCCTGTAATATATTAGGGATGGTCCATAATCTGTTTGATTTGTTTTTTGTGGGATCTGTCTTGTAAGCCAGCAGGATGAGAAACCCTTTGGGGGTGTGCATGAGTGAAGCTGCTCCCCAGCATTGAGGGATGGCCCCACACGTGTTTAGTTCTGGCCATGCTGCAGAATGCAGTGAGGAGGGAGGATTCCCAGCTAGGGAACTGGATAAAGGGAACTGGACTGCATAAAAACGCACTTGTCTGCGCTCAGCACAGAGGAACACATGCGTGTATGCGCTCGTGGATGCTACAGAGAGAAACTGCACTTTTCTTTCTCCTTTTCTCCCCAAGGCACAAGGCCAGTGGCACGCAGGCAGCCCAGGAGGTTTCTTGTTGTGCATCACTCATCCTGCAGAGCTGAGACAAGCCTTTAATGTCGCAGAGGCTACCGTGACACCAGGCAGAAGCAAATGAGGGAAAATAATGAATAAACAAACCAGAGGTTTGCGTGAGCGTAGTCCCCCTGTCTCAGCCTCACCCTTGACTCTGCTGTGCTATAATCTGTGGTGCGGAAATGTTTCTCTTGGCTGTTGGTTTAGGGCTGTGCAATCAAACCCGGTAGTTAAAATCCTGCCGAACAGGGCAGGCAACCCAAACACCAGCTAATGAGGAGACGCAAGCAGAGCTTTCAAGCTGTTTGCAAAAAAAAACACCGGAGGAGCAGGTGGTCATATAGGATCCATCTTGTGCTAGTTTGAGCCAGTACGCTGCTGATGGGGGTAGTGAAGAGCCGCCACCATAAGTAATATTCAGCATGGTTCCTTTCTTTCCCTTCTGAAAATCTGATATCGCAGAAGCATCCCTGCTTACAGGGGGATTAGGTGCTAGCACAGACTGCTGTCGCAGCTATCTGTTTCCTACTGGTTTATTCAAATAACTCTGAAAAGTACATCCAGCAGCTGAGTCCAGACGAACTCTGCTGAAAACCATGGCTCTGCAGAAGCCGTTGCTGTGAGATCTACGAAAAAAGCAAAACCCAAACCTGCCCGCACAGGGGCAGGTGGGGGAAGGAAGGGCCTTGGATTTGAATGTGTGTGCAGGAGGAAAAGTGCCTGGGGTCCCAAAGCAGCTGGAGGGGTGGCCAGACTCCTGATCATTCTTTTATTTTTTCTTTAAAATTGATTTTTAGAATAAAAGGGAAACATGCATCACAGCATGTATTACTTTGTAGTACTTTGCAATGGCCTCATCGTACACACAGCGATGCCAGGCTTGCCTGCAGGAGGTCTGTGCCTCTTCCCCTGATAGCTCCTACGGTGTTTTTCCTCCTGCATTTAACACAGTAAAGGGAGAAAGCGGGTTTTTTTGTGACTTGGGTGCATCTCTGCCAGCTTGTTCTAGGCCTGGAGGAAAACTGGCTGACTTGAAGCTGCTGTGAAGGGCTGTTCAGCCTCTGGGCCTCGGGGTGTCACGAGCCATGGGATTTCAGTGCATTACCCCCAGCAGAGCTCAGTTAGTAAAGTAAATCTTCCTGAAAGACATCCTGCTTTGATTTATTCAAACACGCCCTGTAGCATGACCAAAATCCACAGCTACAGCAAGGGCTTCCTGCCATGGATATGCAAATGCTGAGATCAGTGCAAACCAGCAGAGCTCTCCTGACACAAAACAAACCGTGGCTGCTGTTTGCCCTGGTCGCAGAGCACCCTCGGCTCCCAGCCCAAGGCTCCCCTCCTTGATGGCTGCTCTTCAAAGCTTCTGCTGAGAAATAATTTCGGCACCTTGTTCTAGTGGTTACCCTTTCGTGTGGTCCCTCCAGGAGCCTGTGCTAGCCTTACGTCTGTCCAGCTACTGTACCTCTGAACCAGACTGTCCAAAAAGCCAGTCTTCCTCTTTCAGCAGCTCTCGTTACTTATTTTCCCTGCCAGAATCTCACTGCTCTTCTGGAAGTAAACAATTCCTCGGGCTGCTTGTTCAAAACACACATTTTGCAGCCTTATTACCATAGCAATTCTATCTAGAGATTATCTCCCTGTATGAGCTTTGCTCTGTGCTGTGAGCAACCCTGAGACCCTATGCACATTTCTCAGCTCCCTCTCCCCAAGAGGCAGCTGGGGAGGGTGGTCCCAGCTTCCCTCCGCACACCTGGAAGCAATGCTGGAAGCGATGCTGGAGCCGGTGGGTGTAAGAGATGTATAAACATGGGAGCAGTGTGCCTAATTAACGACCTGAAACCAGCCACAAAAGTCAGCTTATTTGCGAGGGACATGCTCCAGGTACACGTGCCGGATGCCAGCTTTGCTGCCATGGTCTTGGAAAGGGCATGGGTGCCCACCTGGGATGGCAGCACGTGGAGGGGGAGCTGTCAGAGGAGGGGGATCGATAGCCTTCAGCCTGGCTCACTACTGCGTACCCCGGCTGCTCCCCCATGCCCGCTGAGCCCAGCGCCTGTTCACGAGGCTCTGCTGAGAAACAGGACTGCTTTCCCAGGGAAAGGGCAGGCTCTTGCAGCTCTTTGGAGCATGATGTCAGGAAACGGGCTGTTTTCTGGGCTGTTTTGTTGACCAAGTTCAAACTGCAGAGTCCTCATAACTCATATCAATGCTGCCAGCAGCACGCATTCAAAAATTGAGCATCTAGATGCAAATGCCAGGAGATTGATATAAAAAATTTATTTACTAGCTGTTTCCTCCCACCTAAAGGTTTCCTCTACAGTCTTCCAGGGGCTACAAAGTCAAGTTTCTTGCCTGATCCCAGGACTCTGGGAGTTAAGGCTTATGAATAACACCAGGTTAGCATCAAGCATGGTACAGACTTGTAAAGAAGGCTGTCCTGTAAGACAGGGTGTGCCACAGGTTGTCATGTGGGATCTTAAGGGTCTTTGCCAGCCTTGGGAGTTTCTGGCCACCTTTCATCTCAAGAACTGGGCAGAGCCATGAAAGGCAGAGAAAATGAAGGGGAGACTTGGTGTTACCGAGTCACTTTGCAGACAGCGCCGAGTGCTGCTGGTGTCAATAAAATCACAGAGATGTCACACGCACAATGATGGTGTGAGGTAAGTGCCTTTGATGAGGCAGGTTTTCCCCTTCTCCAAGATGAATGAATGCCATCCCAGCTGTCCCCTGCTTGCAGAGAGCTTTCTTTCCAGCGGTTTCTGGAACAAACCCTTTTCTTCAGGCTTTTGGCCTTGTGTGTCCCCCTTGTGCTCTTTATCCCAGCAAAAAGCCCTAATCAAAGCTCTGCTCTTGCAATGTGATGGCCCAGGAGCGATGTTGTTGGCTGGGTTTAGCTTCAGGCAGACTGCAGGTGTCCACCCACAAAAGAAGGCAGAAAGTCGAGGTGTCTAGTCATGTTTGGTTATTTAAATCCGCTATCTGCCTGCTTCGGGGAATGCAGCTTGGTGTTGCAGAGAGCATGGGGGGCATGCAGGGTGTTTCCAGAAAAGCACCAGTCCAGGTGTGGAGCAAAGCATATCAGACAGCCTGTGATAGCCTAGAGAAGGTGCTCTGTCACAACTGAGGTCCAACTGGTCAGAGAAGGGGTTATCCACGTCGGACAGGGCATGGTCTACACCCTCCCTCTCTCCGGTTCTTTCCAGCCAAGCAGTGACCAAGGAGGCCTTTGCCAGAGGTGGTCTGAACCCCCTGCAGATCCCACACCTGAGGCAAAGGAAGACCCGCTGCTGGGCAGAGCTATGTGTCCTCCCGCAGGGCACACAGCAACAAGCAGAAGGCAGGAGATGCTCACGAAGTCCAGCATCTCCCCGACCTCCTGCGCAGCTTTGCCATAGTCTGAGGTGAGTCTCTTCATCCTTTGTGTCTCCTCTTGCCCCTTGCAGTAAAGTCTGTGGTTATACATTGTATTTACTCTCAGATAGAGACCTGCATGCATGTCAGTCATCTTGGGTTCGATTTACAAGTTTTAAGTCACTCCCTGCAGATTGCTCTTTCCCCAGGCAAACTGGCCCAGTGGGTCCTGCATTCCCTTGCTCAAAAGTGGGATTGCCCCTTCTTTTCCCTTGCTCAGCCCTGTGCCAGCCCCACAGGCTGTACTCTCTGGCTCCCAGACCTCATCTCTCCCACTCCTGCTCCCTCTCTCCTGGGCGTCATTGCTCCTGGACCTGGCTTATAACACGGTGTGTGGCAGGGACGAAGATGACAGGGCTTCCTCCATCTCGCTGGGGAAATATGTTCATTGGCCTGAGCGTGCAGTGCGGCGATTAATTGAGAGCTGCCTGAATCTGGAGCACCAAGGGAGCATCATTAGAGCCATCTGAAAATGAGGGAGAAGGGACTGTGAGCAAGAGGATCAGGGCTGGAGCCCATGCGCTGCACGGGTGAGTAATCTGTACATGCTGAGAGCTGACAGCTCTGGGGGCCGGGCGGGCTACCGGATACGTCACTATTGCTCTTTCGCTATTTAAAAGGTCCTGCATTGCTGCTGCAGCGGTGCAAGTGGGTGATGCCAGCCAGAGCAGGATGTTCCCCAGGTCAGGTGCGCCCCATGGGGCAAGGTGTGGGGGGCATTGCCTGTCTGGGCCTGCTCCCCGCTGCCCTTCCTGTGGGCCTAGGGAGAACCAGCGGGGAGCACTGGAGACGCAACGAGGGTGCCCTGAGATGGGAGCTCTGGTGGGTGCTGCGGGGCAGGAGGGCCTGTGCAGCCGGAGACGTGAGCCTGGGGCGGCTGGGTGCGAAATGGCAGTAGGGGAGCTGCCCCCATCCCCGGGTGCTCTGTCCCATTCTCCCCTTTGCGGGGGCTGCTCCTCCCCTAGGGTCCCTCGACAGGGGCCTTCCCCTGCCCGCAGAGTGGGGTGCTGGGGCTCCTCCTGACCCCTCTCGGTGGGGCCAACCAGCCCTGCGGTGGGGGAGGAGGCCGGAGGGGCCGGCGGATGCAGTGAGGCGGCGCGGCCAGCAGGTGCCACTGCCCCCCCGCGCTGCCTCGGCGGCAGCGCCCTG
>NW_010182968.1:0-16712 GCF_000695765.1 Mesitornis unicolor
GAGCATCTGGGCCAGTTACAATATGATGTATATCCCAGTCATTCCCGGTGGCACCCTGACTGGTCCAAAATACATGGCAGTATAAAATGGAAACAGGGCAAGTCAGCATGACAGACAACAGAACAGAATTAAGAGAGGTCACAAAAGTATACTGTAACAGGACTCGCAGAAGCACAGTTATGAGAGACATTGTAGTATTAACTTCCAACTTGTCTTGTTGGGGAAAATAATAATAAAAATTCATTTTCAAGCTGGCCCCATGTTGAGCGCCAATTATCCTCTCTCTGTTTAAGGGTCAGACAGAGAGAGAGCAGGATTTTCTCTCTATTGTCCCCCACCCTCCCAGGGGGAGGATTAAGAAAAAGGGAATAGAAAAAAAAAAAATGCTTCGCACAAGGTTGGAAGTTAAGACTGCAACAAGTTTAATGAAAAAAAAAAAAACAACAGGGGAAAGGAATAAGGGAATTAATAAGGGACAAAGGATATTTAACTCTCCACAAAACCCAGTCCCAGTAGTCTCGAGTGGAAGTGTCTGAGCAGTGCCTCGTGGCCGCTGTGACCACTGTGACTGTCACCAGGGACTGCAGTGGTGCCGGGAGCGGGTGGTGGTGGATGCTGCCGAGCACGTGGAGGTAGCCCCAGCCGTTCCTGAGATGCAACAGGAAGCAGCTCTGGAAGCCAGGAAAAGCTCGCAAAAACCTCAGTTTTTTGTAGTCTGTGGCCGGAAAGGGGAGGGAACAGAACTGATCTCAGACCCCCCAGGGTCCTACAGTCACCACCTGTCCTTCCCTTTCAGGCTGGTAACCCTTAAACCATAACAGAGCCTAAAACACACATGTTTTTAATTTGGAAACACATGATGGCCACCTTTGTACTAGAGCATAGCATTTTAGCGTATTTTTTAGCTTATTTCCAAAATGAACATTGGACATTTGATTCTCAAATGTTTATACAATGCCTGGACACATTTTTTACGGAGATTTGTTTTCTGGGTTTAGGGAGTATGCCTCCTTCCTTCACAAAGCAAAACAGTACATTTACATATGTATCTGAGCTCAGTTCCTGGGTTTCTGTTTGTAGCTCTTATACAGTATTTTTGCATGCAATTTGTTCCTTCTTTTTCTTCATGCTTCATCTGAACTTTTGCAGATGTGCCTTATGATGGATCCATTGGTGTTTTGCCCTTTTAGAGGCAAATTGGTAAACAAGAGAAAAGGTGATTCGCTTTGAAAAGATGTTTGAAGCTTTTAATTTAGTAGTTGTGCATAAGCTGCCTTTCCTACTGCTTTCTAGTGCCCTTAATCCATTATCATATGTGTGGATTTCTTCTTCTCAGTGATTGAAATAGTGCCAATGTGTTTGTTCCTTCTTTCTTCCTTTAAAATGCATCCCTATTGTTTATCAGCTCAAATAATCTTACGAGCATATGGTATCTATCTCATTATGCCCTCCAGCATGGTGCTTCATTCAGAGCAGTTCTGGGCCATTGGTTACCAACACAACTTTCAAGGAATCTTGTGCTAACTAAGTACAAAATTTGTAAAGAGTTTTCCTTATTCAGAAGTGATATATGGGAAAAAAATTACAATATTGTGAATGTATTTGTTAGGTAACTAACCAAGCAGATTGTTCTCTCTATAAAAATGTTAAGTATTTTAATTCTAAAAGATAATTGGTTTCAGCACTTCAAGACCTGCACTGGTTCCAGTCTCTGCATCAGACTTCTATAATCAACCAGTTGATTTTAAAATGTTTTTGGAAGGATGTATTTCTAAGCAAGTAAGAAAGAGAAAAAGAGTAAGTCCAGTTAATTACAATCTCTTCTTCCTAAAACCCAGCTCTTTTTCTTGCTTTGACTTTCCTAGAATCTTTTGCATCATGGATTCATGTTCTTAGAAGATCACTTTAGTCCTCTATTTATCAAAAGCAAATAGATCACTTTTATTGAGTGTAACAGTCTTACTGATGACATTGTCAGTGCTGATTTTTTTCCTATGCCTGATTCTTTTGGTCTTGCATGCTGAGCTTCAGTCATTTGAAGTCAATCCATACTTACCCTATTTTTCCCCTTGTGTTTACGTGTTAAATATGCCACAGTAGTTTTGCAAGTGCCATGCTTTGTCCTGGTATTAGCTAGAGTTTTCCTTCTTCAGTTACAGTTTCATTGTTTTAATCATAAAGTAAAAAATCAATAACTGCAACAAAGAAGAAGCTTAAATAAAGATAATAGAAAGCAAACTGATACTTAAATATTGTAAATAGGTTCTCTTAGTCCACTGATATCAGGGCAGGTTTTATACAGAATACAAATCTTTTTATTATTAACCCTGTGTCCTTGACACAAAATGATGTATAAACCATTTAATAGGTCAATTTTGTCTTCATGCCTGTAAATAACATCCCCTGCAAATAAGAAAAACTTCTACAGGAAACCGCTAGACATCAAGTAATTTACATTCTGGTTCTCCATTGCATGTTTTGTGGTCACATTCCAAACTGTAGTGGTCTTGAAATGATGCTGTTTACATGTAAGAGAGTAAATGTCAGCAAAAGATTCTTCTTCCTTATTAAATGCACATTCCATAAGGTTAAAATGAATGTCTGGTATGGACTTAAAACAAATTTTCAAAGCTAGGTCCTAAATACTTTTCATCATGGTAGATTCATTCACTCCTGTTAGGTTGTGGATACTAACTGCAGCAAAGGAGAAAGGCTTCTCAGATTTCTAAGTTGTACCCCTAAAATGCATGGATTGATTGTGAGAGTAAGGGAGAGGGACAAATAGTAAGGGAAAGGAAGCAGTCTTGCTACACCCTCCACTTCTTCTGGCAGAACAGCACTCTGGACATGCAGAAGAAATGGTACTCTGAAACAATATGGATAAAAGAGTGGTTTGAGATAATTCAACTATACACTTTCCTACAGCTATCCCTTTTTAAAGCCTGTTGGATGATTATAAAATAGACTATAGAAAAAACTTACCTGTTTTAGAAGTGCAACCTCATTTAATACAGCCTGAGTAACATGCTAAAAATCACAAACACAATTAATAAATTTACTTTTTAGAAGTTTAGAATGTTTTTAACACATTCATTAAGTCAAATACACTTTAATCCCTCCTCACAAGGTGGTTATCTTTAAATGTTGGTTTTACATTGATATGTACATCAAAGAAGATTTAATATAGTGCAGGATCAAAACCCCACTGAACTCACTGAAAGATTCTCATTGCCTGTAACAGGTATTAGGTAGGGCTCGTTTGGTTTTGCTTTGAGGCCAGTGCAGATCTTATCATGGGAGAAAGAGGATGTGTGTCTAGCTCCTAGGAGGATTTACAGTTAAGAAATGATTTTTCATTTCTAGAAGGACCGTCAAAGAATTTGTCCTTTTTCCAAAATGGTGTTTATGTGAGAATTGATGAATAAATGAATGAGTATGTTTATTTGTACCTATCTTCTGAGGTTGATTCTTTTTTTCTTCCTTCTCTTCCTCCCTTCCCTCTCTCCTTCTCTTGGTAATCAGAACAAGTCTTTAGAATACAAAGACTCTGCTTTTGTGGTTTTTTTTTCTTTGAAATAGAAGTAAGGGTTTTTTTCAGCTCTTGTTTTACTATAATGCAGTCAATTTTCCTTACTGGAACTACTTCTTTAGGAAGGATTTTCATGCTATTATCTATCACCTTCCTAACAGTCTTTCTAAATGTCTCATTTAGAAGTAACTAGCATTAGCAATAAATAAAATGACGCTCCCTGTTCTTCTAGACATGGTACAAATGCTAATAAATACTAAAGAGTATTGAGTGTATATATGGAGAAAAAGCCTAACTATATAATCTGATGCCATTTTACATGGATGAGAACTAAACTCTTACAAGTATCTCGGATGTCACATTATGTGTAATGATGTTCAGTTTTAGAAATTTCTTTTCCTTTTGATACTATGAGTAAGAGTGAGGCTTACACCTAGAATATAGATGTATTGTTTTCGGTTTTCTTGTGTATGTAGACAAAATGGACATTGTATTATTGTTTTATACTATGTGAAACCTCTTCAATTTGCTTAAGGTTGAATAGTACATGGTAAACTGGAGGGTAGTGTGAGGGTTTGGGGTTTTTTTAACCAGACTTTAGAGGTGTGATCAGAAACTCTTTCCCAGTTTCTGCATAGTTCACTTCTGCACCCTGTTCTGGCTTCCCTGGTGATTCCCTTTGTATGTCTAAAAGCTTTTTGAAGGGCTATTATTTAAACATTCAAGATAAATTTGCTTATAATTTGGAGCTGAAAAATTCTAGTCCTACAAAAGGGATAAAGAACTGTTATAATTTGACAATCTATATCCAGTTCTTGATCAACTTACCTACACCTTTTAGGTATCCAGTAATTCCAATAATTTTTCATGTTTTGAATAAAAATGTATGTGATTTAAATTGTGAGCTTTCTAAACTGTTTGTGGTGCTTTAGCAAATGAACTAATGCTAAAAGTAAGCACAGTAAAAGAAGTTGCATATTAAATACTTGAGAATAAATTAACACAAATTAAGAGAAAAATATTGATATACTCTTTTCCTGTGTCTTCAAAATTTTACTTAAAGTAGATACTTTACTGTAGGTAAGCTCGTATTCTCACCTCTGTACTAAACTGATCTGGTTGTATAATGTTGATTTTGATCTTAAATTGGTAAAAGAAAAGAGAACACATTTAAGACACAGACTGCTATACCAGAAATCAGTAAAATAAACATACATATATATATATATATGTTTATATATGTATGTTTATATATATATAAAACCAATAATAAAGATATAAATCTATTTTAATTATTTCCAGGTTAACAGTGTGCAGTGCGAAATACCGTTGTCAATGAAATTTAATGACATGTCTGGAAATATCTGTACATTTTCTCAGTAGCAACAGAAGTTAGAATAATGCTTCCAAATTATTCACTTTGCTACATTCACTTCTGTACTGGTAATATAAAGACACAGACTGGCTGACCACTAATAGTCATTAAACCAAAACAAAACAAGCCTAAAACCTACTATCTTACTAATAATTAAATGAACTGTATTAATGGAAATATGGGAATTATCACCAGTCACATCATTTAAGTTGTATTACAACTTCAGAATTTATAATAATATGTATTTAAGTAGTTTGGAACCTGTGCCTCTAGATCTAGCAGTAAGTTCTGAAGCTTCTCTTAGAGGTGGGAACATTTCAAGCACTTTATGAATTTAAAAAAACCTACTAATAAATCAGTCACTGCCAGAATAACTATGCTGTCCAAGTGTTGGTAACACAGTCACTAGAGTTAAGTAAGAATAGGAAATCATCCTGAAGGATAGCTCTTCACTGCTGGTGCTCATCTCTTTATCCATCCTCTTAGAGTCAGCTGTCGTCATGTTTAGTGATGTTACAGAAGATATTCACTACCTTTAGACCCTTTGTGTGTTTGTAACCCAGAATATTTGCAACAACTTGAGAGCTGAAACTTGTAGAAATTTGAAGTCAGTGCACAGATCCTACATGAGATACAACAAGGACTATCAGAACCACCAGCACCTAAAATAAATATTATCCCATTTTATGCAAGGTGAGTCTATGTGTTCCCCAACAGAACAAGTTTTAGAGAAAACTTATTTACATAAATGTCTTTATGGAATGAAAATGTGCTGTGCGTGTTTAGTTTGCTTGTTCATGTTGTCCACAGTTGAGATGCAATTGAACCATTTTTCTCCATAACTTGAAGGCCACTCTCAAAACATAAAACTTAATAATCCAACTATCAAATAGACAAAAAATTTTAAAAAGACTTAATTACTCTCCTATTGGTAGCACTCTAATAGTGATGATCCCATTTTTAGAAACTTGTTTTCAGTGTTTTCTGTATGAGATTAAAAGACCAAATAAGATTTAAATGTAAATCATGTCACTTAGTATTACTTGACATGTATCTTACAACCATTAGTTTTATTTGAAGTTGTCTATATTGAGAAAAATATTCCAGTTTCATGCATGAATGTCTGTACAGTTTTTGGTTAGGAAGGAAATATCTATTATATAAGATACGAGAACAGTTATATCAATAATTTCTATAAGGAAATCTAAATATAGTAATGTCTATACATAATATATGTTTGCATATATAAACAGAATTAACCATGGGCATCTATTTTGCACTAACAAGGTTTTCTTTATTGATGTAATAGTGAAAATAGAACTCATTCCCCTTAAAGACACATGCATGAGGCCAAAATTTGGTTCATGGTTTGTGTAATGGTCATGAAGTGCCTGATTTCATGAATAAGTTGTACTACTTCTATCCTTAGCCATGTGGCTTATTTGGAAAATTAGCATAATTTTTAAAAAATAATGAATTACTTATTACTAAAGTTTCTAACGAAATTTTGCCTTTAAAGGTACTCTGGGTAATTTAAATACAGTCTTTCCTGTAAATATTTTGTATTCATTAGAAAGAGAGAGCAGTTAGTTTATGCAATTAAAAGAAGCAATCACAGACTCACAGGATAACTGAGTCTGGAAGGGACCTCTCATAAATCATGTAGTCCAGCCTTGTGCTCAAACAGGATTAGTTGGAGCAGGGTTGCCCAGGACTGCATCCACAAACTCTTGGAGCCGTGTGCTCCAGTGTTTAATCAGTGACTCTTACAGTGAAAACATGAGAATATTCCTAGGAGTATGCATTTATTTTCTGTTAACTTAAACAAAAAGTTCAGAGAGCAGATGCAGACACAGATGACTTAACTGACCATTTATAAAGTTGAGCATATTTATTTTTCTTTATTAATGACTTCTATTTAAAACCCAAGATTGCTGGATAGTGCATTAGAAATTATTCAGTCATTTACATTAATAAACAGTTATTTATTTTAGAAAACGTGCAAAATCTTCAAAGAGTGGAGCCATTTTATTACAAAGATGTTTGGAATATGTATGTAATTTTTTAATGTGCTCTGCTATTTCTTAACTCCAATCTGATGCTGTTGCAGCTCCTGTGTTTTCTCTTTTGCATATTTCACAAGAGCTAAGTTTTTTTCTTTCTGTCTTCTTTATAGAATTCTTTTTAAAGAGAGAACTAGAATTGTAGTTTTCGTCTCTATTTTATCACTGTTTTCTCCACAGCAACATTTACATTTCCTCTGACTGGTATACTTTGCATGCAGTGCACAGCCTATCCTTGACTAAAAAGCTGTAGTTACTGCAAAATATGTGGTAGCACAGTAAAACAATTATGTGAACAAGGAAGGATTTAGCATTGAATCCCTTGAAAAATCGAGTGTATTTTCCTCACAGATGCTGGCTCATTAGGCTGCAGGTTAATGTCATTCTTTTAGTATTTATACTGAAATCTTAACATCAAGAACATCTCAGTAGGAAGCTGAATTTTAATTCTTCCTCCATGTATGCATATAATTATCTATGATGCCTCTAGTACTTACAGGGTTCTAGGAAGTGGAGAATAAGTACATCGATTGTAAAATAAAAATTGCCAAAATCGTAATATTTAGATGCTGTGTCTTATAGGAACTAAGTAGATTTTAAAGCAGAAAATTTACACTTTCTGCTAAAAATTGCGACTTTGAATGTTTTTTTTTAAATTCTACTCCAAGTTTTTGCCATTTTTGGGAAGAGCTTTGGAAGCCTGCCTAGCAATATATGAAATGCTCAGCATTTCTTTATACATGTAAATAAGCTATTATCTACCCCTACACTTAATTGCATTATATGATGCCATGAGAAAACAACCTATATAATAGCGTACCTGGCACATGTATGCACTAAGTGTTCTATTCTTTTTTGTCTAATTCTTTCCTGAGGAGCTTCACTGATATGTGTGACATCTTAGTCCTTGCTGTGGTGTTAAAGTACAGGACCTTGCCACGATATTTTACATCTTTTCTGAAAGTGTATTTCCAAAAAGTAGGACTCCTAATGCATACATTCAATACAAACATTCAGAGTCAGTATGTAAAAAGTACAGGATGAGTCTGAATATTGCAAACCACCATAAACTTAGCTATGCATAGATGCTAAATTTGGTGTAGCCCAGAAACTATTTACAGAAATGGCTGTACTATGAAAACTGCATTCATACTTGTTGAAGTTTTACTGGCATGTTTGTACTTAATTTCTGTTGATTTCTATTGTATCTTATTATGGAACAATCAAGTCAGTAGTGTTAGACTTTTTCTGAGACTGGTGATGGCATTGAAATAAGATGAGAGTAAGACTGTAGTAATTAGGTCAACAAATGTAAAATAAGTTATTTCTTTATTTTTGAGTGCTTTAACATAAATACATCACAATAGTATAATTTTTTTCCAAAGATAACTTCTTGCAATCATTTCTAGGAAAACAGAAAGTTAATTTCATAGTGATTTATATTATTTTTGTTTTTCTAATAACAGAAATACTTTTTTTGGTATAACATGAAACTATTGAGTATAATTTAATTTTCCAGAAGATTTTTTTTTGCTATTCTTCAAACAAAGATTGGATTGGATTCTGATTGAACAGAACAATAACTTCATAATTCTAGTATGTTTTCCTTTAAGACTTCTAGACTTAATTTCTTGGAAATCTAGGATGTACGGCTACATAATATTTTGAATAAGTTGTTGAAATGGCTATAAAATATTTCAGAAATGTATGGCCTTTTTATTTTGGAATTATTGTGAAATCATTTACAAAATCAGTCTTTATGAACTTCTTTTGTTAAGGGTGAAAGGAGACAGACTTTTATGAGGTCTGGAATGGAGTACTTAGTGGAATTACTTGTCCTGTAACATATGCCTCCTGCTTCTAAAGACAGTATTTCAGATCTGTCTATGGCTTTGTTTCATTCATATTGGCCTCACAGTTAAGTGATCCAAGAAACTGTATCATCCTTGATGTTGGAATCCTTTGCCTTTCTTGCTTTGTTTTACCACATTAGTAGTGTCTATAATTTTTCTTCTTCTGATAATACCAAACACATTTCCATGAAGGGCTCAAAACAGTACTAGATTATTTGCAAATGTGAAAAGCATGACACTGTGCAATAGCACTATTGAAAAACCTCCTACAGTTATTTATTCTGTATTACATTGTGTGACAGGACTCCAAGTTGACCTGAATGTAGAGGTGGAATTCTCAACATTTTGTACTGGAATCAGGCATAGTGTGGACCTCAGGGGTCTTGCAGTCTCTGAAAGGTATTTTTTACAATAGAAAATAGAATAAGAAAAATTTTTTGGTAAAGAAAACTTGAGTTTTCTGGGAAAAATAGATTAAAAGAAAAGAGTTTGAAAACAAATCCCCCTCTCCTTTCATCACTGTGTGCCTGCAAGGCCCTATGCTCTGATCTTGCTCTTTATTCCTTTTTTTTAGGTTGCAGCAAAATTTACACAGTTCCATCAAGATCCCTAATTCCACTTTTCTACATCAGAAAATCCTCTAGGGTTTCCTCTGGTGCTTTTAGGTCTGCAGGCTCCTGTTGCTGCGACAACAGCCTCTTCTTAACTAAGCAGTTGTGTGGAGGAAGGTGCACTTCCTTCAGAGGGCTCCTCCTAACCCAACCTGAAACGACCAGGAGGCAGCAAATGCCCAGACTTTCTCCCTGCACCTCAGCCACAGTCATTTTAACAAAAAATGTATTACCCAGATGGTAAACTAGGTGCAAGTAAAACAGATATATGCCATATTGTGTATCTTCTTTAGAGACAGTCACCAGAGGGAGGAGGAGACACCAATGGAAAACAAATAGGAACAGGGGGTACTTCAGTATGGCTGGAGCTGAATAAAGACACCAAAATGGTGTACTTTACCATAGATACAATAGACTAGAAAGAGCTGCAGTGCTTTTTGAGGGCCAGGGAAAAATCACATAGTTTACTGCAAAACTGCCTCTTGGCAGTGTATAAAGCAAAGCACAGGAATCATAGGTACCCACTGTGCTCTACAGAGAGACAGGCAGGTTTTAGACTATGCAATAAAGGGTCAGACCAGAGGACTATTACTGTTGTTGTTAGGAAAATTATTTGTTTCCTATAGCCTCCCAGAAGGTATAATGTCAGACAAACCTCCACAGTTTATTTCAAAGGAATTTGTACCAATTATAAACTGAATTGCTGACATATAGGATCTTGTAACAGCCAAGCTTCAAATCAGCAACTGAATGAAGATTTGTCTGGCTGTAACAAAGACAGATTTTTTTAATTATTATTTTTTAAGGAAAACACTGTGAACCTGGGTTTTGAAACTTAGGTGAAGAGTGACAAGAATGCCAACCCAGGAAAAAGCATAATGGAATGTAAATCTCATCTGCTGACTGTATTATTCTCAATCAAGTAGCTTTGACTACTAATATTTCAGAGGAAGGATATATTCTTGATTATATAAAGGGCTATAAATGGGATTGACAAACTGAATTCAGCAAGAGATGATAACTCTGATTTGTAAACTCTCATTAATATGCTCTTGAAAATAATCTCAGTAAAAGCAATAGGGATAGTTTCATATACAGAAGTGTGCAGCATCTAGTTAGTGTGGTAACTATTAATAGGGAATCCTCACTTGCATTCCATCTGACTGCAATTCCTTCACATGGCAAAACTTGACCAAGCCACATGTATCTGAAGAGATGTGTTCAAATAGGAATAAACTCAAGTTCTGAAAACAAGTAGTAAAAGTTACATCAAAGAGTACTACTATTTGTGTAAGGATTCAACCTAAATTTTTGAGGTCCCAATAGAGCATGGTGTGTGTGCATGCATTTGTGTTTTGGGTTTTTGTGTTTGTTCAGGTTTTTAATGTTTTCCCCTACTCCCTTCCTTGAACCTACCTCCTGTATGTGGACTGTAAGCTTTCTAGTTTAGTTTGAATGTTATCTGGCAATAAGTATTTCTGTGATGATGCTTCTGTTCCTAACATTGCATACCTTGCCTTAGATGAGAGACTGTACTTGAAGTACTGTTTTGTAGAATATGGCATATAAATTAGTTCATGAAAACATGAGTTTGCTATGTGTTTTGGGCTTTGCAACTAGTATTTATTCCAAAGGTGGAAATTTGGACATTATTCTTTACTGCACCTGTCTTCATCTGAGGTACCAATGTAATGATGCTTGAAATATTACATGTATTTAGCAAGAAGGTGACATTAACAAAAAAAACCACCACTACCACCAAAAAAGAAAAGTGTTAGAGAGAAAACAAGTTTCAGTAGGAAATTTAAAAAATCATATTGCAACTTCTTCCTTTTGTTTGAATAAAAAATAAAATGCTTCCATTTATCAAAGCAGTTAACCAAGTTGAAGGTTAGTAAGTAGATAAATGTCCAGAAAAGATTTTAAACTTCTCCAAGTAATGCTCTAATCTGTTATACAGCATTTAACGCATGTATTTACAGTTCATCAGGTATCTGCAATTTCTGCAGCAAAGCTTGTATATTGTTCTATATAATCAATTATTCGAACAACAGGCTTTTAAGGAAACACATACAGGAAATACTTTAATGTGGTCATGGCTTGAATTGGATCATTAAAGGTTTAGGATGAAAGAATTTCACTTGCTGCAATCCTCCCTGCCATGAATTTTGTTATATTTTATATTGTGAAAACAGAGAAATTGTGGCTGGTTGCTTTCAGTATTTGTGAATTTGAGATCATGTGACAGTTCTGTTTCGTTACATACTAATGCGGACGTTAGCTTTTAGCATAGTACAGTATGGAAGTTGTTTTTTCTGTCTGTTTTAATTCAGAGCAAGGACAAAAGGTCACTAGAGCTCACTAGAGATCTTCAAGGTCTTTTTGCATTTGGTATTGATTCAGCTGCCTGTTTCTGTGTTCAGCTGATGCCTGTAAAGAAATTGCCGCATATGGTGAATTTCTCTACAAGTGTGAAAGTAAGAGAAGAATTCAGAAAAAGGGAAAACTGTATTGTGCCTAAAATAGTTTATTTTTCTGAGTTCACCTCTGTTACCTACAATGGGTTTTCTTTTTCCTAAAGTGAAAACAGAACCCAGTTTTCAATTCCTGATAAATAAGGTATATTATATATATCATGGAGTCTACTGCCTGCTCTCCGTGCCTTTTTATGTGGGTTATTGCTTACAGTAAATGCTGTCCATAAAACCAGGTATGGCTAATCTTGTCTGAAAACTTCTGTGTGATATAAATATGCGTATATGCATAAACATTTGCCTTTATTTGCATATATGTACATATAGTAATACTTCTGTTACAGTACAAAAATGTATTGTTTGATGCATACATTATTGTCTATTATGCATATATGATAATATATTTGCATAAGTAGTAACATTCTATTACCATTTTGTTTTTCTTTCCTCTGTCACAGAGAACACAAATTTCTACTTTAATATGATAAACTGCTCTTAATGTCAATGTCATTCATAATAAGTGTATGGCTGGTTTTTAAACTAAAACTATCTTTATGTTGAATTATATTTGCGTACAGGAAGATGGAACTACTTCACATTTCAAGTGTGATACCATATCAGATGAAAAAACAGTCCCTCTCTTAGTATTGTGGTATTTAGCAAACCGCACTGTCAAAAATTAAACTAAGTTAATAAGCGCTCAATAAGTTGAATTAATTGGTAATGTAAACTGAGTTTCTCTAGTTTCTTTCCATTACACTTCGTTTATATTATGTTTTTGATATTATGAATTCAACAGCTAAAGTAGCTGTTGAAATTAATTTAATGTATAATGATTGCTTGTTCTGTTTTGTTGTTTTCCAGCTCCCTCAGGCTCAAAAGGTAAAATATTTTAATCAAATCTTAGTCATTCAAAGTAGTCACTAGTCCTTCATATTTCCATATGTTGTGAGTATGGTACAGTAGTGATCAGTGAAACAGTTCAGTGTAAGGGGGGGCTCTGGAGTTGAGCAGCAAGAAAGGTAGCTGATATCAAAGCCAGCTTGCTGAAAGCAGCTCTTCAGACGTAAGAGATATTTTAATGTGATAGGCATATAGTAGCCTACAACTTCAAAACAACAGGGAGGCTATTTTATCAACAATTTGAAATAATACTAAGGATAAAAAAAACTCACCCCATGACTCCATGTGAAACATCTCTGGATCATTTTGTCTCTATTGTGGAGACTGCAGAACCCATGGTACTGGGGTACCCTTTCACTGCTCCCCACTGTATTGATCAACACACCTTTGAATATATCCAACATTTGACTTCTATAATAGGTTGCATACTGTTTTCATATAGTGTGCTCGTGCTTTAAACACCTTGTGCATTGATATGGTATGTTACCAGAGTCACCACTGCACATCATGATAGCACAATGATTCTGGCAAACTCTAAGAATTGCTTGATGCCTGTTGCATCATCCTTGTTGTTTCACAAATATAATTAAAGATTCCAGAAAACAGAAAAATCTAGATGCTGTTTTGAGCTTTGCGGTGAAAAATATTGAAATGAAAAAATGAGTAGAATATACTGGGAAACTGCAATACGCACTCATCCAAGTTGTTCTTATTGCGCCAGGTAAAGCACCTTTAATAAGAAAAGTCATATTAATTAATCAGTTAAATATCACTGTTATTACCAGCCTTGTATGATGATCAAAGTTCAGTTTTTAATGAAAGCTGTAGGTAAAGTGGTCTTCAACAAATAGCTTTTGCAGAATGGTGAGGGCATCCACAGAAGTCAAAACTTTAAAATGGTTAATTAATGTATCTCATCCACTTTCTAGTTTAAAAAGCCAGAAATCTGACCATGAGAACTTTTATTTTTATGTTGCTATGTATATTTGAAATTTCCTTGCTTGTGGAGCTCAGAAATTTCTATTTCAAATCTGCAGGTATTGTACTATTTTGTGACACTGGACCACGTTCATAGTTTGTGCTTGTGTTTTGATAGTTGCAGAGCCTACCAAATGTGACATGGTAACAAAAATTGTTGCTTTTTTTTTTGTTTTCGTTCTGGAAATATATAGTTTATAAAAATCTTTTGTTTACAGCTTCTTGGAAAAGTAGGACTAAAAGGCTAGTAGGACTAGACTGGCTAACTTTGGCTTTTTCATGTTCACCTCCTTGTCTAAAAGCTTGTGCCAGACGCTTCTCTGAATGGTTTGCAGAAAGAAGTGACAGTGAGGTTATAAAATGCTGGTGCAGAAAGATAGAACCAGTTAGACTGTTTACCAGATTGTGTCATGTGGTGCTGTATTATGTGTTCTGATGTCCACAATTCTAAAGCTATTAAATAATGTTCTGATACAAATTACTGTATACTACTTTCATGCAGAGAAAGAGCAGAGAGGTGGGAAGGAAGGTGAAAAATAAGCATGGCCTGATAGCTTATGAACGAAACAAGAGAATCTCTTGCTATCTGCAAGGTGAAGGGAAGCAGCACAGGGCTGATACATGCGTTTATAAGTGACTTAGTTGCTAGTGTACGTGTTTTGCCATATAGTGTCTTGTACTTTATTTTCGTTGGAATCTATGTATCATCTTGCAAATGTTTTCTCTATAAGCATTTCAAACAGTCATGTCTGTCTAAACATGTTCACTTTAACCTTTGAGTGATCTGAAAGAAAATGTGGCATTCCAAGTTTACCTTTACTGTTTTATATCCGTTTAAATACTTGGTCATCTTGATGACATGTGTTATGTCTTTTATGTGAAACACTTTGGCTATGGTCTTCTCAATGTTTAGTCAATGTTCTGTGGTGATTAGGTATCGATTTTGAAGACCTGTAGGTTCTCAACTGCCTGTGGCAATTAAATAAGAATTAAAACTTGTTACTGTTATGCTATCTGCTCTAAATCAAATTGATGCAAATTCAGAACTGGAGTGCAGGTGAAATGAAGTATGGGAAGTTTAAGGTCGATGTTTTTTGCACCATGATTATTTATCTTGAAAAGATCTTTGCTTTTAAAAAAAAACACAAACCCACCAGAATTTCAGATTATGCAGATGGTGATTTAATATGATTATGTAGCTTTCAGAAGAAAATATGTTTAGAAAGAGCTAATGTATCTATAAGAATCACTATCCAGAAAACTGGAACAAATTAATCTGAATTGTATAGATCCTCTATGTAGCTTTTCTGCATATTTTTAGGTAGCCATCCCACAGGGCTGTGAAAGTAGTAATAAAACAAACTAATAACTTAATTTTACCTATTTTCAGACTTTTTCAGTTTGGCTTCCTAAATGACCTTTATCTTTGAAACACTTCTGAAAAGCAGTTTTTGTATTCAGCAGTGAGCAAAAGCTATTCCTCCTTAATAGCTCAAAAAGGTGTTTTGTTTCCTAGTAGGAAAGCTTTACTTGCTTTCTTGAGCAAACATAGCAGGATTCAAAATCTGTTGTCCCACTCCTGCTGTGAAGTTTTGTTCTACTTAGCTTGAGTGAAGAGGTAGAAGTGAATAAATTAGGCACACAAATCAGAAGCAGATAGTTGTGTTTAGGAACATAAAATAACTTTCCTGAATTGATTCTCTTATGAATGAAATGTTTCCTCCATACAGAACTGTTTTGATGATGTTTGTTGCCCAAAAGTTCCTGACAGCTTTCTTCTCTCTTTCTGTGTTATCCCTTAACTCCTGTAAATAGTGCTTTGCCCTCCTTTTATCTTGATGCTATCATCTTGCTTTGCAGGCAAGGAAGGAAAGGTGGTGGGGTGGCCATATATGTTAGGGAATGCTATGACTGCCTATGGGTGAGAATCAAGGGGAAGGCCAACAAGTCAGATCTCATGGTGGGAGTTTGCTATAGACCACCTAACCAGGATGAAGAAAGAGAGAAAAAATTCCATGGGCAGCTGGGAGAAGCCTCGCGTTCACTTCCCCTTGTACTCGTGGGGGTCCTCAACTTCTTGAATATCTGCTGGAAATATAACACAGCAGAGAGGGAACAGTCCTGGAGGCTCCTGGAGTGTGTGGAAGATAACTTCCGGACACAGCTGGTGAAGGAACCGACAAGGGAAGGTGTCCTGCTGGACCTGCTGTTTGCAAACAGAGAAGGTCTTGTGGGGGTTGTGATGGTTGGAGGCTGTCTGAGCGTAGTGATCATGAAATGGTAGAGTTTTCAGTCCTTGGAGAAGTAAGAGGAGAGGGTAGCAGAACTGCCACTTTGGACTTATGGCGGACAGACTTTGGCCTGTTTAGGGACTTGGTCGGCAGAGTTCCTTGGGAGGCAGTTCTGAAAGGCAAAGGAGTCCAGGAAGGCTGGGCACCCTTCAAGAAGGAACTCTTAAAGACACAGGAACAGGCCATCCCTGTGTGTTGGAAAATGAGCCAGTGGGGAAGAAGACCAGCCTGGCTGAACAGAGAGCTCTGGCTGGAGCTCAAGAAAAAGAAGAGAGTTTATCATCTTTGGAAGAAGGGGCAGGCAAGGAGTACAAGGCTACTGTGAGGCTGTGCAAAGAGAAAATTAGAAGGGCTAAAGTGCAGCTGGAACTTAATCTAGCTAGTGCTGTTAAAGACAATAAAAAGGGTTTCTATAAACACAAAATACACTGGCAACAAAAGGAGAACTAAGGAGAGTCTGCCCCCTCTAGTACGTGTTGAGGGAAGCATAGTGATTGGGGATGCGGAAAAGGCTGAGGTACTTAATGCCTTCTTTGCCTCAGTCTTTAGTAGGAAAACCAGCAGTACTCTGGGTACCCAGTCCCCTGAGCGGGAAGTCAAGGACAGAGAGCACAGTGAAGCCCCCATAATCCATG
>NW_010182969.1:0-350 GCF_000695765.1 Mesitornis unicolor
TAATTAATATAAGTGTTGTTGCAATAATTATAAAATTTCAGATATTACAAAATTTCTTTGATCTTTTCTAAATAAATAAGAAGCAGTATAAGGGTATGCATTGGGTTTTCTGTGAGGGGTTTTAGTTTTGTTTTTTGGTAGTAGGGCGAGAGCTATGGAGATAATCCTGTAAAAAGCTACTTGAAAAACTCCAGTGTCAGACCTACCTCTGACCAGGGCCAAGCCTTTGTGAATTCATGTATTTAAGGGGGGTGCAGGGTATGCTCTCTCTCTCTCTCTCTCGGCACTGGCTCCGAGCAGGAAGGCCCCCAGCCCCAGCTCCAGCCCTGCCCAGCTGGGCCGGCCCCGCC
>NW_010182970.1:0-841 GCF_000695765.1 Mesitornis unicolor
CAGAGCGCACCCCGCCGGGCCTCGGCCTCCGCTCTGCCCTCTGCCTTGCTGCCAGAGAACCTGGGACAGCCTGAATCGCCCAGGCCCTCTCGGGACAGTCCCTCCTCAGCCCCTCTCTCGGCCTCGCCCAGGGCCGGGGAGTGCGGGTCAGGAGCTAAACAACACGGGGCCAGCTGAAGTAGGGGGTAGCAAGACCCGAAAGGTCTCGGGCAAGCTCTCCGAACGCTCGCCCCCTCTCCCTGCTTCCTCTCTCCTTTGCACTAGCAGATGTTTATACCGCAGCCACTGGAAGAAAAACGATTAGACGATGATCCCGGTGCCACACGCAAGGGATGGATGACCCATCGCCCAGCCGTGCGGACCATGGGAGTTTCTCAGGGCGATGCAAACAGCAGCCTGTCCTGGGCACGGAGATGCTGTAAAGAAACTACGAGGCGTCCCTGTTTGCGTATCCCGGCCTGAGGGCATTCAGCACTCTCCAGCTTAACTCGACAAGAGTCTTGAAACCACTAATGTGCGGACAGCGGTTTTCAGATTCAGAAGTAGGTCTGGAGGTAACACACCACACATCGTCTCCTTCCGCTCCCCCCCAAATTTGTAGGAATTGTGTCGGGCACTGGCCCTATCTCCATCCCTGTACTCGCGCTGTCCCCGGCCCAACCAAACCTTTGCGAGGTGAGAGGCTGTTCCAACCCGGGGAATGTGGGCGTGGGGGGCTCCATCCCGCTGCCCCACAGCAGGGGTGGGGGCAAAGCAACTCGTGGCTCCTAAAACTCCCGGGAGCGACGCGACGGCCGCGCAGGGAAGGAACGGAGGCACGGAAGGGCTGGCTCGCCTCACC
>NW_010182971.1:0-11570 GCF_000695765.1 Mesitornis unicolor
AGGCCGCCGGGCGGGCAGCTGGAAGGGACGGAGGGAGGGGATCGGGTGGCTCCGCGCCGGGCGGCAGAACGGGACCTCGGCTCCCCCCGGGCGAGGATGCCCGCAGGCCGGCTCTAGGCTCGGCCCAGCTCTGCTGGCTCTGGTTAAAAAATGAAATATCAGTCAGGATGCGTGCACGTCCCTGTCCCAATCTCTGGGTTTTTCCTGTGGTTTTGCTTTTCCCTCCTTTTCCTCTCCATGTGGCAGAACTCATGTGGGCCGATGCATGCTCTGATCTGTCAGGAGATGCTGCGCAGGTATGCTAGGATGCCTGTGCAAATGCGTGTTAAAGCAGTGAACTTCAAAGTGCCCTGGAGCTTTTGAAGCTACAGTGCCTTTCTGGTTGTGCTTAGCCTACACTCGTCTTGTGGTTTTGCTTTTCCCTCCTTTTCCTCTCCATGTGGCAGAACTCATGTGGGCCGATGCATGCTCTGATCTGTCAGGAGATGCTGCGCAGGTATGCTAGGATGCCTGTGCAAATGCGTGTTAAAGCAGTGAACTTCAAAGTGCCCTGGAGCTTTTGAAGCTACAGTGCCTTTCTGGTTGTGCTTAGCCTACACTCGCATGCCTCCAGAGGCTGAGGCTGTGGGGTCAGGTGGGCATTGCAGGTATCCCTACTCAAATTTCACCAAGTTCACTCATTTTTAGAAAGGCTGATGGTAAGGCTTTACGGGGTTGGCGTGGTGGGAAGCAGTGCTCTGGTGAAGTATGGTGTGACACCACCACAGCTGAGAACCACATTGGTGAGCAGCCACTCATGCCTTTGATGTCTTCCAGTTCTGAATGGAGCCCCTGTCATGGGGGTGGGATTGCCGTCAGGTCACAGCAAACCTTACTTGCAGGCCAAAACTGGACTGCAACCCACCATCTGACTAGTCAAAATAAAGGGGCTGGGTTTGCCTACATGGGGTGTTCATGCACTGATAAATGCCTTTGCAGGGGATTAGAGGGGAGACGTCAGCATGGTGTGTATTTGTACACTCATCAACTTTGTAGTACTTTAACCATGTAAACAAATGTTCTCTCTGCAAGGGGAAGTTGTTGTGAAATATACTAGGGTGTGAATTTAAAGCCAAACTTCCTGGGTGAAAGCTTTGTTATAAGAAGATATACATGCAAGGAAGATAAATACCATTAAGGTAGTATTTAAATTTACAGCAGAATAGCCATTTCTGAGTAATATTTTAATTCAGATTGCTCTTCTAGATTAATTTCTTTCCTCAAACTTGTTTAAGGCACAGAATAAAGACTAGTCTGTATGGAGATGCCTAATGATTTTTATTGTTCAGGTGGAAAGAGTAATCTACTTGATATGTGTCCGTATGAACAGAGAGCTAAGGGGATTCAGTTAATTTTAGATAGCCAAGTCTTGCTTTGCCCTAACAGGATGTTTACAACAGATATCTGTCTAATGAAGAAGAGACCTTTTCTGAATTTATTCTACATTTATTTGTAGTTTATTCCACTTTAAAAGCATACTACCAGAGAAGTGGAGTAAGTGAGGTAAGAAGCAGTGCAGAACTGCTGCTGGTAATGGTGTTCATTTGCAAGCAGGTCTAAAATACTGGTTTAACACAACAAATTCATGACGCTTCAGGGAAACACCATGCAGGGCAGGCTTAAGTTTATCCTCATGGTTATTCCTTACTGCTACTAAAAGCATTCGACAAGTGCGTGGTATGAACATTTACTCTATAAATATTTGTAGTGGGTGAGTTAACAGCGTGGTGAGAAGCCTGAGTAGCTCCTGGGTGGTGCAGCTCCTCAGTTGTGCTTGCTGAAGCCTTGGTCCAGTCTTGCTTCGTAGAGTCCCAGCTGAGACTCTGCCTGTCTTTGCTGATGTGCAGCGCTACGGACCAGCAAACACAGCGTGACAGATTTAGTGGTGGTGTCATCTGGGGCTTCGCCTCCTAGTACCCTGTGGGTCATCTTGCAAAGTTTTTCTTGAGCCATGTCCTAGTAGGGTAGGAAGAAGACTGCAGAGAGGATGGTGAGTGTGTAAGTCAGTCTGGAGTCAAGCCCGCAGATCTTGGATCAGTGGGTGATGCTGCAGGGAGATGCTGTGTGGCTCCAGCAGGACCTTCTGGCTGGTACTTGGTCCTGTGTGGAGGACAGGGCTGCTGTGCTCTGCCATCACTGGGCTTGCAGGGATTCTCTTGCAGCTGGAATTGTTCAGCAACACAGGTGCCTGGTGGGATGTTCTGAGGTGCAGGCAGTGCTGGGAGTCCACTAGTGACATTAGTGTCTCTTGTTTCCTTTGGAAGCAAAGTGGGCACTTGGGATGCACATACGCACTCTCCCACATGTGCGATTCTCCAGGGAGCAGCTTGGCTCTGTTGGTAGTGCCCTTTGTTGATTCCTATCTGCTCCACGTGTGTGCCTTTTCTCCCCAGAAACAGAATTTTAAGGGCATGACACTTTTCACATATTTCTATTTAATGTGGAGAATAATTTCAACCCTGAAAATGATAGTATTTGAGATAGGAAGGGATATGTTCGAATAATAAAATGCAGCACTTTTTTGTACTTTCCCTTTTAAGCGTGACTATTAAATTAAAAAAGCCTTAAAACAAGGTTGGAATAATGTTGAGTAACACAAATATGAAACAAAAATTTTTTTTCTTTTTTTATTTTTACCTCAACAAAATATTTCAAGTTAATCCAAATTTAATTTTTGGATGGTTTTGTTTGCTTATGAAATCTCCATTCCCTCTGTCCCTTTGGAACAAAAAAAAATTAGTGTGATGTTCCTCTCCAGTGACTTTTTCTTTGTGGTTTTTGTTTGTTTGTTTGTTCAAACGCCAGGCTGAGAGTCTTATTTGTCCAGCTGGTTTCATCAGGAATGTTGCTCGCTTAGGTGAGCTGTTTTTGAGTAAATGCTGACCAGCTGAAATTCTGACTTGTTTAATTTCCTAGAAAAATATTATGACCCCTGAGCAGGGAGGTCTGCCTCCAATGCTGACTTGCTCAGGGACTACCTGCAGTGCATTTTGCTTCCTCATCTATAAAGCAGGGATAATCTGCATGCGTGCATGCTTGGGGACTATGGATAATAAAATATAGTGGAAGTGTTAAGAGTGCTATAATTGTTTTAAGGATGTACTTCACTGCATGCTGTTCAAATACTTCCTGTGGTGTGGCGGGTAGAAAAGCATTGCATAGTAGAGGGTAGTATACAGAAAAAAAAATGAATAAATTTTGCAAACCAGTATGGAGTGGAATAAATTTCTTAAATCTGTTTAGGCCTTTTGATTCCTTGCCCTCGGGACTAGACTAGCTTAAAATTGTGACCAGAGATGGAGATAATTGAAAATGTAGTGTAACAAAACAAGCATTTCCTTCTGAGTTCAGTGAACCCGAAAACTGGAGTACGAGTGGGCATTTTTGGCTTTCTGTATTGGGATATGTCCAATTTTAATACATGTGAAAAACTTAGAGGTGGTAAAAGATCTTGCAGATAAGCTGCAGTAACCGTCCTGCACGCATGTTTGTGTGCTGTAGAGACAGGTAAACATCAATACACTCTCCTGCTTCACTCATTTAGGTAAAACTAACTTCCAGTTCCTTGGCTGAGGAAGCCAAATGCCTTTTTTTTTTTTTTTTTTTTTAAGCTCCTGAACTTTGAACTGGAAGTTAGCCTTGTCTCTGACAGTGGTTTTTCTTAAATTCAGGCTTCGGGGTAGGTGCAACATGAGTGTCTGAGACGGTACTGTGGGTTAAGCTCACACTTGCACAGTGAGCAGTGAGGTCTGGGTTTTACTCCTTATCCTCTGCTTGGTGCTTCTTTGTTTCTGCTGGATAAAACAGCAGAAAAGGATCCAATCTGTTCCTGTGGTCGTTGTGCGTGTCTGTGTGTGTGGAGGCAGAGGAGGGTTCTGTTGTGGTGCATTGCTATGCTCTGTAGAACCATTCCCCTCTGACATGTGCTTTCTCAAAATCTTTGGAAAGCTGGGACCCTTCTGTTTCTCAGTTTGCCTCCTTGGGCTATGTGTTAAACATACAGGTAGTAAGCATGAATACTTTGGTTATGAAGTGTCTTGACTGTTTGTCCTGGTGCTTGCCAAAGATGTCTTCCTCTCTTCCCCTTTTTTCTGTGATTAGTGATGAAATACTGGTCCCTTCCCCTGGAAGCACCAGGAATGTCAGTGGTGATGTCCTGCAGGCACGTCCATGCAGCAGTCACTCCATCATGCCAGAAAGTCCTTTTCACCATGCTTTATTGGACTCCTAATGGAGCTGGTGCTGTTCCCGTGTGGCTCCTGACAGAGAAGGGAAGTGTTCAGAAGTCGGAGGAGGAATTACCTTGCACATACACACAGAGAGAGACATACCTTAATGTTTAGTGACCTCTTCTGCTTTCTTTCTAGGTTCACTTTTACACACAAGCAAAATACTGCTGTTATCCATGAGCATGGATATTGCACTTTTTCACAGTAGTAGAGCTGGAAAAACTTTTGGATGTCATAGGTCCAAACCCCATTACTCTGATATTGTGAAAGATCTTGCTGGCCTGTACCAACCTCCATGCCTTACTGGCTGTTTTCTCTTTTGAGACCCTGTAATGACTTTTGTGAGGTTCCCAGAGGTCTTCAGCCAAGCAAATGTTCTCAGACTGCCTCCGCCTTAGCTCAGTTTTGAGCAACAACTTTACTGCATGTGTATGTCAGGATGTAAACTGACTATAGGGTTACAGGTTGAAAATAAACCTCAGGAGTTAGGGTATGGATACTAAAAGTTTGTGTGAGTTCAGGGTGAAACTGGAAAAGTTCATAGAAGAGAAATGTATTGAACATACATAATCCTCATCAGGCACAGAAGGTTCCCAAGCTGAAAATAGCTCGAGGATTGGAGCATATTAGAGGTATCTATCATATATTCTGGTACTGGCAGTTGTCATGCTGTTGGAGGCAACTCTTCTTTGGCAGAGGAAAAAAAATCAAACTATATGCAATCTGTTTAATTAAATGAAGTATCCGAACCTCTCAACCTACATTTTGCTAAACTTATATTCATCTCTTGTAAGAAGCTTTCAGTTGCTTATGTTATTCAAGTTACTTTCCTCTAATCAATTCATCCTGTGATTAGGGAAACCATGGTGTTGTAGGTGAAGTTTTGTCAGGACATTAGAAATTCCCTGTTGGAAATGCTCCGAATTTCCAGTCCTCCTTTCTGTGGCTACATTATGGTGATGGTTGATAGTTAGGTTTTGATTAAGCCAAGCATATAGGTCTGCCTTGTACTCAGGTAATCTTCCCATCAATGACTAACATGTATAGCAGTCCGTGTCCTTGTTGCCAGTTCCTCCCTTTTAGTGTCTGTGTGACCCTGTATTTCAAGCTGCTGAATTACACTCTTCTGCTAATATTCCAGTTCTCAAAGTCACCTAATCTTCCTGCACGCTATTCTGTTTACATTTGTTTTGACAATACTTCTAATTTTGTAGCATCTACACATTTCATTAGCACCTTTATGCTCATTTGACCAGTGTTGTTAATGAGAAGAGGAGGGAAAAAATATCAGGAGAGCAATTGCTCTGGTACCTGTGTTTATATGTACTACAGAGGCTTTAACTTTGGAGTTTCTCCTGCATTAAAAAGGTGTGGTGATGTGGTGTGTTGACGCTGTGCAGGCTGAAATCAGTGCACAAAAATACTGGATTGACTCAGTAAATTGCAAGTTCTACTGTCAGAAGTATTATCAAAGTAGGCTGATTGATATTGGTGACATTTGCTTTAAAGCCTACCATAGAGGTTCTTCTACTCAGTAACTTAATACTCCCATCACTTTGCAGTTATGATGTGACTAAAAATAGTCTCAGTAAGTAGTCTTGAATTTTTCCTATTGTAATCAGGCTTGTTATGTATTCCTGCTAAATGTATTTGATTAAGATAATTGTCTTTCACAGTATCCTTTAACTTGTCAGGTCTGTGACTGGTGACACATGAAATGTTGAGTAATGAGTAAAATAGCTTAGCGACAGTGACCATGGTAGCTGATGGGAAATTTCAGTGTCTCTTGTGTTTATTTGCATAATAATTTGTTTCATAGTCAGTGTTCAGTGAATTACTAAATTGAGAATACTTCTTAATTAGCCCATGTGTTATGACATCTGAGAAGTTACACCAGGGTTTGATTAACTACAGTTGAATGAAATGGAAGGCAAAGCCGCTCTTCTGCCCTACAAGGTAAACTCAGAAGTTTTGCAGAATGCAAAGTAATTTTTCTCCCTGAGGCTGGGGATTAGGCTGGTTACCAGGATGATGCCCACTGCCTCTGGTCTTACACATCTCAGCTGCTTTCTAGCATCCTTGGAAAGGGGCAGGGGTAGCATTAGCAGGTGCTGCTGCCATTGCATGAGGAAGAGGTGCCATCATGTGGCTTTTGCTCATGGAAGATGCATAAAATTGACATCAACCCCTTGACACTGAAAAAATGAAGCAGCTTGCTCTAAGCTATGGGACAGGTTCAGTTTTCTTTGTTTTGGCCAGACCATATCCTGGCAAGTTCCTCTTTGACCCACAGTTGGCTGCTGTAAAACATGGTCTTCTCTTTAACCCTTTTCCTGCTCTACAAATCAAGCTCAGGCTGAAAAAACCCTTGAGTTAATTTTGCCCATGCTCAGTCTTTTAAGTGCTGCTTTTCTTGTGTTAGTAATAACACCTCCCATTAGGGAATCCGAAAGAAAGTATTGATCAGCCCTGCAAGTTCTTGTAACTGTGGTTGAACAAGGATCTCGCTGCTTTCGCTTTTGGTTTTGCTCCTGTTCCTAAGGGTCGTAGCCTACAGATCCTCAGACGTGGCACTGCTGTGTGTGGCTTGGAAACCCGTCAAGGAAATCTGTGTAGTAAATAAGATAAACTCAATTGGAATTAAAAGGAATGGATTTGAGTATTTGTGAGATTTCTGCTAGTGTTACACCTTGATGAAAGGCTTGATTTAAATGTGAGTTGATGGTCCCCTTAGTTATACATTTGAAGGGAACTAAACAAAATTCACTTTGTGGTATTGTATACTTTAATTGGCTTGGTTGCAAACCTGCATTATTGGTCAATTCACGCTAGATTTTCCAGCTGCCAGGATGAATGAACAAGCACTGCACTGTACAATTATGACAAACTCCATTAAGGTTTGTATTCAGCTGTTGTTACTCGTATGGCCCCAGTGGTTTGAATTCCATTTGCGCTGTGAGGAAATTGCAAAACAAGCTGTGCATTTTTATGCTGATGAAAACGCTGAAAATAGGAGGTGATAGCTTTTTAAAAGCAGGGAAAAAAAAAAGGAAAGCGGAGTATGCCATCTTTTCATCTGAATTTGTAAAAAGTTCTTGTAATCAAACAGATGTTTTATCCTTAATATATAACAATTAAAGTAGTATTTCACATATGGGAAAGGAAATTGCTTGCTCTTTATACTTATACCACATAGCCTATACTATAGAATTTGCTTATTCAGTTGTAGCTGAAGTGCTCCTGTCTACCTGTGGTTTCCGACCTCGCCCCAGCCAGTGTACGAAGTGGTGAGGTTCAGTACCCAGACTTTCGATCTGGCTTTGCTGAACAACCCAGAATGAGTCCAAACCCCCCTTTTCCCTGAATCAGGCTGTCTTGCAGATCCCTTAGGGTCTATGTTCATGGATTTGTTTCAGTGGAATATTTTACCTTGGTCTTTAGTATCTGCTGTATAAACTTTATCCATATGACACCTTTTGATTTAAAGATTTTTCATTATAGCTGTGCTTCTGGCAAATGTTTAAGGATAAAAATGAAGTCATTGAGGCTCTAAAGTTAAAAGCCATGCAGGCAGGATCTGAATATCTATTAATAATTGTCATGGTGCCTTTTATCTCAGTTAACTTATGGTTTGACTTGGGTTAGTCTGACCTTATGGCTGTTGTATTAAGCTAGGGTCAATTATTAATATTTAAATACTATAATATACAGTTTATTCTGATTAATTCCTTTTTCACAAGATATTTTTCTGGAGAGGACACAGCAGGCTAACTGATTAAAAGTCAGGATACTTTTTATAGTGCAAAGAGAAAATATTCTGCTGACTGAGGGGGGAAAAAAAAAACCCCTTCAGTCTATATAAATACCAGTAGAGCTGTATTCATAGCATCAGTAATATTTTTTTTGCCTTCAGTTTTAGAACTGAATTAACTCATTAAAGCTTAAAATGCTGGATGATTTCTAGTTTGCCTGTTTTAAAAGATTGATTGTGAGGAATGCAACTTTCTTTTTTTCCTTGATTTTAGGTGTTGCCTTTCTTTCCTTGCTTCCTGAACCTCATACCTAAGTCTTTACAGAACTGAAACACATGTGAGCTACATGACTTAAGGCATTATGGAAAGCAATAGTCCAGAGGCTCTCCAGTGGTCTTGTTGCTTAATTTTGGAGTGGGCTTTAAAATATGTGTACTTTATTGTGATCTGCTGGTAGCTTCTCCTGCGGCTGGCCCTTCTGAACATCTCTGCAGGTTGCTTACCAGCATCATCAGTGGGACTGTGGCACAAGCAGCACCGAGCAAGGGGCAATGGCTGCTTGCAATGATACCACTGGCCAAAGGAATGTATGTCAAACCATGCACTTTGTGATGCAGTCTGCAGGTCAGTACTGAGGAGCAGCGAACCAGAGGAACTACTGCATTTTGGATAAAGAGACCCCAAAACCCCACAAACAAACAAACAAACTCATCAAAAACCCCTCAAAACAACAGAAAAAATGAGTACCAGATCACTTGGGAACATAAAGAATTTATGATGTAGCTTCGGGGAGAGGAGGAAGGGAGAGCAGGTGTTTGGGTTTTGTTTATTTATTTTTTTAAGACAATAAGGATTTAATTGTGATTTTTCTAGCCAAGTTCTGGCTGGGAGAGTTAGACTCAGTGATCCTAAAACACTTTGTAATTTCAGATGGATGTGGTAATCATTTGCTGTCATAGACTGGTACTGCACACTGTTAAGCAGATGCTTCATTTCATCCCATAGGTGAATGCACTTCAGTGATGCATAAATTGATTTGTAAAATATGGAAAGAAGGAGAGAAAAACAATGAGCATGCATGGTTAGCTCTGAAAGTCACAAAGCTGTTTACTGGGTGGCTGAAGGAATGAGTTAAAAGAATCCCTTAGATCTGCTCTGGGTCCCGGCTCGGGTACAGTCCAGCGCTTTGTTGCGCTTTGTCGTTTCTGCGGCACCCAAAGCTTCTTGGCAGCAAAAGCAAATCTGAGGGTGTAGGCTGTGAGTCTGCTGCTGCTGAATCTGTGTTGCAGGATGAGCCGAGATTGGTGGTGTTTGTTAAGGAAGGCCAAACTCAGGGGAGATGCAAGTCCTGAAGACACAAAAGCAGAATCTAGTAGTTAGCTGCCAAAGAAGAGAGATGAGGATGCAGAGTGTCCAAAGTGTGTTTTGGCTTGAGAAGGATAAACATCTGTCCATGCTAGCGCTGAATCGTGCATAGGAATTCTTTAAAGTAGTCTTCCTCAACAGTTTGTTGGGAAAAATTAGGTAAGAGAAAAAATATGATAATCCTGCTAGATTGTTACAAACTTTTTTGAAAACTTAACTAGAATTTAACTTCTGTTCACAAGGAATGGCATAATCATGTCCAAGAGTGGAACTCAGATACTTTAAAATCTTACACCGTACATGCCATCATAAAGCTATACTCTGTCAATGTTTATATATGATTAGAAGACCTGTTCTCTTTATTCCTCAGTATCCACATACATGAGAGAAATTGATAAAACTGGTCAGCCTGATAGAGCATAGTTATTCATAAATAGTGCCTTTGTAATTGTCTTTGACAGCAATTGCTGGAACAAAATACATAAAATGCAAAAATAATAATGGTAGTTAAATGAATACCTCTTTATTTATATTTTTATTATTGTGTTGAAGGATACAAAGAAGAACATTCAGCAGATACTTAATTTCTTGTTTTATCTCATTAAACAGACAGTCCCAAAACAAATGAGTTTCAGATTAGTTTTACCAAAGCTATTTATCTAATTATGGCTTTCACTGCACTTGAATGAATGGCTGCAAATCAATAGGTCTCTTAGGTTGCCAGGACATGCATTAAAACTGGGGAGTCTCCAAGCTGAATAGCAGAAGCGATTTCTCTTGTTTTTTCCCATTGAGGTATCTGTCCTCAGATCACACAGTGTGTCCATAAACTGAGAATTTATCTTGGATCCTGCTTAAAAAGTCCCTCTTCTGCATTGATAATTTGCAATTCAATGTAGCAATAAATATTTACATTATACTGGTAGAGGTTTTATTAAAAGCAAAAAAAAACCCAACCAAAACACTTACTTCAGAGGAAACTGGTTTAGGTAAAAAACACATTGCAGTGGGTCAAGATGAGTTCATCTAGTCACATATCCGTAAGTTTTAAGGTTAATCTAGCAGGTAGCAGTTGTAGCCACAAATATGAAGTTTCTTGTGCTTTCAAGAGAGTGTGCGGTCAAATGTTGTGTAGGCTACCTTCCACATTGTTGGTTTTTTTTTTTCCTGGTTTCAAATAGCCAGAGACACCTTATAGTCTAATGCTTGGGGGTTGTTACCGTTAACCGTTCTAGTTACAGCTTTTTGTACTATGCATATACAAATCCAGCCTTTTAATGAATCTGGCTGGTAATTTGGCTTCAGACATCTTGGAACTCGCATTTATAGAGCTTATGTGTGGGGTCTGGTGACACTGACTTTACAGGTGAAGGAAAATTACATTTTGTTTTATTCTGTTGTTAATGAAAGCATTTTTTTTTTTTTTAGTTTTCAATATCTCGATTAAAATTTCAGTGACCCTCCTGTTGTTCCCATCAGGCAGGGAACTTCCAACTTCTGTACAGTTAGTTTTTATATATTCTCTTTTACAGCTGTTTTTTAAAGCAATCAATCCCAGTCTCTCTAGATAACTCTTTCCATGATGTAATGATTTTCATTACCTTGTTTTGAACTCTACCTGGTTCTGCAATGTCCCTTTGAACTTGTGATGGCTTGTGCTGAATGTAATATTCTAGATGAGACTGCACCACTGATTTATATAAATCATGTAATTTCTTCTCCCTCTCCATCATGTAGGCTTTTCATCCTAACAATGTGCTATCTTTTTACAGTTCCTGGTGACGCAGATTGGTTCTTCACTGAATATCTTTACAGTCATTCAGGTTGCTTTCTTTAAGTTGATATAGTTCATTTAAAACCATATAAATTGTCAGCATATTTTTCCTTAGTTTGGTGTTACTTGGCATTTGATGTCGATAAACATAATTTAACATGGAGTTGTCCATTCATCTACCTTGACTGTTTATAGATTTCTGATTATGACTAACCAAAATAATATAAGAAAAATTTGCTTATTTTGATGCTGACATCACAAATATGTTTTATTAAACCGGATTCAGCCTAGGATGTAACAATGGGGAATCTTGATATTTTCCTTTTCTGAGTGAAAACAGCCTGTTTAATCCTGTTCTTGTCCATTATTTTGCTATTGGTAGATCAACCACAATGTTTTGTCTCAGCAGGA
>NW_010182971.1:11601-20024 GCF_000695765.1 Mesitornis unicolor
AGGAAAGACTGCTTTAACTTCTTTTGAGGACTTTTGTGTATTAGAAAGAGTCTATAGTATCTGTGTTGAACTTGGAGGTACAACTGTAGAGTGTTGCTGTGTAGATGGTCTTGGATCATGCAAGAAAAATAGCTAATATCAATCAATAAAACTAGCTAATATCAGCTAGTGTCAGTCTTGGCCTTGTTCCTATGCAGTGTTTGGAAGGTTTTCCTGTTTGGGTAAGGAATGTAAGAATAGTCATGACTGGTGAAGCTCCTGTACAAGGGGTGGACTACTCTTTGGAAGGCTCTACTCAGGCTAGTGACAAACTTTGTCAAATTATCACTGAGCAGGGCTCTGCAAGAGCATCTACAAGAATATGCTTGTTAAGAAGTAGCTACTAGTCCAATACATTAAAGAAGAAAGAGCAGGAAGGGGAAGAGAACTGTTTGTTTCTTTTCTTTTCTTTTTTTTTTTTCTTTTTTTAATTTTTCCTCAGTTTCTCTGCAACTTTGTGACAAAACTGCTGATCTAACGGGTAACTCACCAAAGTTTTTTGAAGAGTGTCACATTACAGACAGCTGTTCTTTAATCTTAGAAAACTTTTTATTAAAGACAGAGACACAATATGTCCCTGTAGTGAACTTCTGCATTTAAGCACAAAGTGTAGCTAACAGAGAAACCCTGCTGTTAAATCGAAGTTGTGTTCTTATTAAAAGCAATGCAAACTTATGCTTTTTGAAAATCCATTTATTGTGGCTGTAGAAAAAGAGCTACTTCAGTTACTTATTAATAGCAAAACATGTTGCAGGAAAATTTATGGCAGGATGGTGGAAGTGGATAAGGAAGCACCTCATTCTTCCATTCCGTAAATAAAAATAATTCCAAAGAAACTATCCAGAGACAATAATAATTTATTTTTATAAATCTGAGTTAAAAACTGTCCCCTGTCACAAAGAGCTAATGGTAAATTTTGTGAGACTTCCAAAACTGGAAACCTGGATTTTTAAATTATTTATTTATTTGAGTTAAGCAAGAAAACAGATTGAATCCTCATCCTTTGCTTTAGCAGTTCTTGGTGTTCTCTGAGTTTTAGAAACAAAGCTTAATACTGAGTGTCTGTGAGTCATCTTCTTTTCGGCCTGAGCCAACTCCAGTTTGTGTCTGTATGTGTGTTTCTTTATACCGTGACTTCTTCCCTCTTAAGTTAGTCATTGTTATCTCTTGGCACAAGTGGAAAAGTTAAAAACGTCAACAAGCATGAGGCACGCTCAAAACATGCAAACAAACCTCCCGTGTAATCTTCCAAACCCCAGCGTATTCCCATTTCCATTACTTTGTTGTTCATGAACCCGTCTGATCTTTTGATCATATCCTGGTGAAGGGGGCAGGGAGGTGATTCCAAGGCAAGGGTTTACTGACCAGGAATGGTGTCCTAGAGGCCCTCTCCAGTTAACTTCTGCTGGTGTCCAGTGCCCACAATAGACATTATGGCACTGCATAGAGGAAAGGCAGCAAATAGATTAGAGGTGAAAAAACCTCTGTTCATCTTTTTGAAAGCTTTGCTTTTTGAAGAAGCCTTTTTGTGTGTACCTATGTACCAAGAAGGGGCCGAAACTCTGTTTAATTTGTCTACAGTTATTTTTGGCACATGAGACGTGACCAAACTGATACGTTATCCCATAGGCTTAGGCTGGCTTAGGTGAAATTGGTAAAGCCCATGTAGTTTGTGGTGGTGGTTCCACTGAGACAAGGACTGGTTTGAAGTCAGGTCTGAAAAGCTGGTATGGGAAAGTATGGAGCAGTGAGCAAATGGATTGGAGTAAGAATCAACTAGTTCTTAAAGACAGTGGATCTCAAAATGAAGGTCTCTTACAGTGAGTGGTGGTTTGCCATCAATCTGCTCCAGTGCCAGAGTTTAACTGATGTCTCAGTTGTCCTTGCTGCAGAATGAGCTATTGAGCTGGACGGGCATTTGAGATTGTCATGGTGAAGGGGCTGGAAGAGTCTGAACGAGTATTACCTGCTTTGGTGGGACATCCAGGCTGGCCCAGGCTTCCTTGGTGAATCGATGAGGGCAGACTGAGTGTCACAGCAGACTGTTAGGTTATCATGGATATCTTGAGTTTTGTTAGTGTTTATAGGAACACAGGCAGAGTATTTCAGCTCGTCTCTGACATCAGTCACTGTGGTGGGGAATATTACAGTATATTAATTTCTGGATAATTTTGTTTCCTTGATTTAAATCTAACAACTTAGCATCTTCTATGGGCATGTTGCTTGAACCAACCTTTAAGCCAGCAGCTCCCCATCTCTCCCACACTCTCCTTGCTCTCTCCTGCCTCCTGCTTTGAGTAGGTCAGAAAACATTTGCTGACTTAAACTGATATTTATTAGTGACTTTTAAATCTGAGTGGGCTGGTAACCAGGATACAGTGGGCAAGTGGAAAGATGATAACAGCATATTGAAGTCATCGATGTTGCGAGCATTGGCTATGATGAAGAATATTAAAGAGGAAAAAAGTTTAATTCTTTTTGCCCTTAGACCAAAAAAAATGTGGTCACTCTTTACCTCTGATCCTTTTATGTCCATGGGCCAACACACCCCTTCAAGGATCATGGGGTGAAGACTCAATCTGCTGAAGCAGAAGATGGCTCAGTTCTGTGGTACTGCTTTACATGGATATATAAAGGAGGATCCTGGAAGAGCTCTGGACAGGGCGAGGAGGATGCAGCTCCAAGTAGCATGGGGAACACGTGAGCTGTTGCTTAGTCCAGTGGTTAGACACCCCTCAAATGTACTCTTTCCTTGCACTGGCCTGACTGTCTTCAGGTGGTTGAAATGTGATACCATGGAAAGGCAGTGATGTGTGAGTCCTTTCCTCTGATTGTGCTACAGCATCAGCAGAGCATCCTGCTGGCTCTTTGAGGTGGCTTTGTTCAGGATACACTGAGCTGTACTTCGGCTGTGAGTAATGCAGCGGCTATTCTACTTTACTTTCATATGCCCTGGTTCACACAACTGATGAGGGTGCTTATGTTCACGTTGTGTCCTTCTGCTTGTCTCTCACATGTTCTAATGAGTATTTCTTTAAAAATAGTTGTAGTGCTACCACTGGTGTCTTCAGTGAGAGATGAGGTACTTGCCTGGGTTGTTATTGCAGATTCTGCAGGTGCAGGCTGTGGTTACTGCCTCATGTACCTTTTAAAACAGCCTTAAAAAGATCATCCACAACTTTCAAGCCATAAGATTTCTGTTTTAAAAGAAAGCTTATAATCAGTTGAGTAGGAAGGCTGCTTAATAGAGTTTCACTGGATTGTGCCAACTACAGTTAAATCCTTATTGCGATCTTCTGATACATGTTTTCTGGACTATTCCCCTATCTGGTGGATGTCTGGCCTGTTTCGTGATGTGATAAGTAACCTCCAGACAGTTCCTCTGGAGGAGCAATCTCCCTTATAGCACCTGATGTACAGAAATCTTGTTGAAATCATAGCGAATTCAATCTCTTTGTCAAGAGACTCAGCTTACACAGGCATGTATGTTCAACTTCATAACTTATAATTCACCTCAGATCCCTGCACTGCTGTAATGCTGTAAACTTCTTTTTTCCACTGCACACATGTTTTTCATGCTAATTTAGACTCTACCACTCTCTCTTTTTTTTCCTTTTTTTTTTTTTCTTTTTGGCATATGCCTTTGAATATGGGAATAAGATTGACTAGGATATGGATATCATATGGTGAGACTTCTGTTGGGATGCAAAACTAGAAAATAGTTGCAAATATAATTAAAGGTTAATTAATTCAGATAATTTAATGACATGTAAAAATAGAAAAATCTTCTAATCCTTTGACTCTCAAACTGTGAGGATTTTATCCTGTTTGAGGAATAGTATCTTTCTTGTAAGGGAAAAGAATTGTGCCTTTTTAATTGTTTAAAGACCTCCTAATTCATATAAGGCATGAAACAAAGGGATAAGAACTTTTAAATACTAGGTCTAGTTTTGCTGGAGGGTTTTTTCTGAGGGCTGGGAAATTACCAGGTTCAATGACCTCATGTGGGACAAGAGACTGATGTGGGACCAATTGAAGAAAGATTTGTTTATTTAATTATTTGTTTAGTCAGTTAGTTTGTTAGGCTGCCTAAAATAGTTTTTTTAATATATATTTTCTCCACAAAAGGTTTAGTGCAACACAGTTTAATATTTCCTTTTTCTATCATTTTGAGTGGGCTATCATCATGGAGGGCATAAATCTCACAAGAGTAGCTTGCCAAATTTTGAGGCGTTTTGCTTAAACTGAGTTTGGTTGAACATCTGTATTCTAAGGCTGAGGAGAGGAGCAGGGATCACCTGTGTAGGCTTTGTCTGATCTTGCCCATGCTGTCTTGAAAATAAATGGTCAATGTGGACAACCCTTATAAGGACCAGTTCTATTCATCACATTTTCAAATGGCTCTTGTTGGAGCAAGGTCCTGCCCTTCAAAACTGTAGATCTAAATGAGATAACTCCCTAATACCAGCTGGAAAATCTCAGGAGATAAAGAAACCCCCAGCCCTCACATCAAGAGATCAGTCTTCCACAGCAGAAGGAGGAAGAACTTGGAGACTTGAGTTTAGAGTCAGTAAATCTATAGTAAGTACATTTAGAATAATGCAACATAGATAAAATGTGACATACTCATGTGCTTTAGTAATATCAAATGCCTGCAAACAATTGTTATCTGAATAAAGAATGAAAAAACCCCAATATATATCAGAAGAAAGGCAGGTAATTAAAATTAAGGCTAAAGAGTAAGGACAGTAAGGAAATCTATCTCTTTAGGGCAAAAGTGTTGCCTAACTTCCAAGACCAATGTACTTTTTTCTTGAACTTATGTTCATGAAGGAGGTTCCTCTCTAAAGATGCCTGAACTGTTTCTGTGATGTTATAGGGAAGCTGAGCACATCTTTTACTTTCTTAATAGCTTAATCTGCGTAAGATAAGTCATTTTTGTTATTTGGTTATGATCTTCTCATACTAAGTAAAACTTGTATCTGTTGGGTACTTGGCACTTGAGCTGTTTTTCCATGTCCAAAAATTTACAAGACTTGTCTGTGTCTTGCGTCTGTGATATTTTTCGATTCTGTAACTTAGTCTAGTGAAAGCTAAATTCACCTCAGCTGCTTTTCATGGTTGTTCGTATGCGCTAAACTCCTGTTCATGTTCTAATCCTATTCCATGGTTATTGCACACTACTTCCCATTTTACTGTATCTGCTGAGTGATTAGTATTTACTGATAGGTGTGCAGCGCTTTCTGGCACACTGGCAGAGACTTTTGAACTGCCTTGTTTTTCCAGTCCCTCCCCATCTCGGAGGTAACAAACCTCCTTTTGAAGATGGAGAGCACTTGAGTTCTCATTTGTTCTTGCTTCAACAGCCAGACCAAAGGTTTTCAAGCACTAAAAAAGATAGTATCAGAGTTGGTATGATCCCATTCTGCAGACTGTTTGAAAGTGCTAGTAGCAGAGCTCCAAGCAGCGCTGAGGCTCTGCCGAGAGCAGGTGAGGAGTTCCTGGATCTACTCTGCCAAGGAATTGCTTGTGTGATCCAAGAGAACATTTTTTTTTTCTTTCCTTGCATATCGAGTGCTCTTTAAGCTTTCTGTACAGTAAGGCCTTGACTGCTTCATGAAACTAATATAGTTAAAGTTTAATAGTTTTTCCATATAAAAGTAGATTACAGCTCTTCTTCTGGAAGTGGTTAAGAACTCCCAGTCTCCAGTCCATAGTAGGCTGGCACTGGCGAGTGCCAAGAGCTACTGTCAGTGAAATTAATATTGTTCCCAAGAGGTCACACAACGGAGCGCTGCCAATACAAACAACGGCACTGCAGATTCTCAGGCTGTTAAGGCTGCAATGCAAGCTTCTTTAACCAGATCTTGTTCACCCAGCTGGGAGCCTGCTCCTGCTCTCTGAAAACCTCAGAAGCAAGAAAAGCAAAAGTCAGTGGTTTTATTCATGGTTTGTTGTGTTTTATATGTCCTGTAGGTGTTTGAACTTAGAGTGGGGCTACCTTGGCTACATGGCAGAGAGCTTGGGTGCTCCTAGCCCTTAGCTGGTAGCTGATCTTTACTGGTAAAGTCACAAAGTGCTTTGCAGAGCAGAGTGGTCGTGGTCGCTCCCACTGCATGGGAAGGGAAATGACTAGCTGAAGATTGTGACCATACCAGGTTCTGGAATAAAACCGATCATTTGTCCAGTAGGTCAGTTGGTCCCTGCAAAATCAGAAAATCAGTTTCTCCGGAGCAAAGAGTAAAGAATGTCATCACCTTGTACCTGAAAGGAATAACTGTGCTCTACTTCTAGGAATAAGGTTTGGGAAATTACTGGGTGACCTACCTTTTGTGCAGGCAGTGGTAAAAGTGGAGCTCTCTGAGAGCAGGGACATGGAAAACATACCTTTGCACATTGTAAAGCAATTCATGCACTATTTGTGTGGAGCTCATGTGAAAAAAAAAAAAAGGCGTTTTCACAAATCATGATCAAAGCACTGGATTTTAACTTTATCGTTTTGAACTTGAAACATTTCATTAACTGTAGTTATTGTAATCTATAAAGCTGGTTCTTTATTTGCAAATTGTTTCTGAATAAATTAAGATTTTAATGGATTTTATTATTCAATAATATATATCTTATATTGACATTTTTAGCTATTTATTGTCAGCATTGTTCACAGCTGATTTGCTGAATATTTGCTAATATTTGAAGTGTTGTTCCTGCATCTGTGTTCACTGAAAGAGCTGAAGAAATATTGGATATTTTTCCCTTCTGGTGCTTGTTACAACTCTTGTGGCAGAGGTGAGCACTCTTGCAACAGGGTCATGAGTGCAGTTCTCAAGAAGGCTCCTGAGCCTGTACTGGGGAAAATAAAGTGCCTCACCATGCTGGTTTTGCCAAACACCAGAGCAGGGAGCATTTGAACTTACATGTTACATGATGGGTGGTTGGTAGTGACAGGTAGAGATGAATCACTTGTTTAACTGATTTGTCTGCTTTAAATTTTTAATTATATTTAATCTCTGACAAATGTGGGTTGCTGAAGGCTGAGTTCTGACACCAGTATTATCTGGAGTAATGTTGACAGCAGAGATACATTGGATCCTCAGCAGCTGAGATCTGGTACGTTGGGTAATGTAATAGGGAGAAGTTTTGGTGAAAGGCTAACATGAAATTATGTGATTTTTAAGAGCCTTTTTTAAACACAGAGTGCATCTTGAAAAGTGTTTCTGGTTACTCTACATATCTCCACAGACTTTCTCTCTCACGCCTGATGCAACTGGATGGAGGAGCAGAATTAAGTTGTCTGTGAGTGATGGAGCAGGAGAGAATTACAGAATAATTTGGGTTTGAAGGAACCTGCCATAGGTTGTCTGATTCAGCCCCTAGCCTAAGCAGGGTGAACTTCAAAGCCAGTGCAGTTGTGCAGGGCCTTGTCTGGTCCAGTTACGAAAAGTCGAGAAAGGAGATACCTGTTCTTGTGTTTGACATACAATTTCTCCATGAAATGTTTTTGCTAATGCATGCTTGTGAGTCAGGCTGCCTGACTTGCAGAATGTCTTTGCCAAGTTGATGTGCCATCCTGCTTGCTTCTTTTCTTTAATCATTTTTTTTATTTGGAAATGTGTTGTGAGAAGGTATTATGCTGGCAACACAGGACATGTGCCAACAGAGGTACTTTGAAAAGCTTTCAAGTGTGCAGACAATCCACATTTTTCTACTCCCAATCTCTGTTTTTGCTGTTTTGTTCATGTCTTCATTTAGATCTATCTGAAAAGAAATGGTGACTTGTCACTGGGAACATCTTTTTAGTTATAGTGTGAAATATCCAGTGTGCATTCTTTTGGAAGCTCCAAAAAATGTATTATTAAATTGTAACTTACATCATTGGAAATACTAATTGTTGCGTAAAATTTTAATAATCACTAAAAATGCCATCCACCTGCTCTTCTGTGCTACCTTCCAGATCAAAACCAAACCAGATGCTGATGGCCAGGCACACAATGGTAGATTAAAAAGACCATTGACTGTATTTCTTAGGTGCTGAGTTTTAAGGAGAAATAAATGCAGCAATATTGCAAATTTTTTACAGTGACAGTCTGTACAGTGTCTATTTTGTACTGAAAAAAAGAAAATATGCTGCTTTGCTGTGAAATGTTGCTGACAGCCAGGAAAAGTGAAATGCTCTGGGAAGCTTTTAAGGTAGCATTAGGGAAGATATGGCTGAAATGGCAAACTACAGCACAAATGCTGCAATAAAGTTAAGTTAATGAAGGAACACAAATAGACAATTTAAGTGTACCCTGCATGATAAAAAGCAGTGAAATTCTGATTCTTCTTTTTGTATTAAATGAACTCTCACTGCAAACGTTATCACAGAATCACAGAACGTTAGGGAT
>NW_010182972.1:0-11237 GCF_000695765.1 Mesitornis unicolor
GTTGCACTGGGGGAGCTTTCCAGGTCCTTTCAAGTCCTCACATTCTGGGATTCTGTGTTTGTGAGAGATCTCTATCAAGCATTCACTGAGGACCCAACAACAGTCTTTCATTCCTGTCCCTCCACTCCATCTCATTAAGGGCAGCCGATAAAGCATAACTTTGCCTTTAGTTCTGTGCATTTATCAATGTCTGAAAACAGTTTTCTACTGCATTTATTTTCAGGATTTGCTTAATCCACTTGTGATATAAATTTACAGAAATAAACCCATCTTTTTCTTATAATAGTTCGACAATTAGAAATCCTCTAAGATTCAAAAACCAAACACAGTTTCAAATTTAGTATCAAACTCTCACACAATGCCTGCTAATGAACTGCATCAATCCCTTTTTTATGCAGCACAAAGAGCAGATAGCAGAAATGGCAAGTCATGCCAGCCTGTTTCTAGAATTGCTCTCTGAGGAAAAGGAAGAAGAGTAGAGGAACTGTAAGTTTAATTATGGTTCTCTCCAGTGTTAAACTTTGCAATTTTGTTTGTAGGTCAAATAACTGGCTTGGCAGTAAGTACTGGAATAAATAGGGTACTGTAGCAGGATAAAATCCTGTTCTGTTGAAATGCAGCTTATTTCTCATATAGAAAATATATCAGGTTACTTAGTATGCATTTTTAGATGCTTCAAAGAGTTTAAAGTTAGTGTTAAAGAAGAAATAAATTCAGAAAAATAAATAGCTGTAGTACAGAATAATCCAAAATTAAAACCATAACTAAATACTCCTTGAACTGAAGGGAAACCAGAGTTCTGGAAAGATTTAGACCAGAAACCACAGCTAGCATAATGAGCACATGTTATGTTAAGGTGCATTTAAAAAAGCAGGGGGTTTGGGGGGCACAATGGTGACAAACACTTCCCAGTGAGAATGAGTCACTCCATATTTGTTCCTGAAATAACTACATTAGAGTGGATGCTTTCTTCTAGTTTTCTCTGTACCTGAAAGCTGTTGGTAAATTGGAGGGCAAACTGGAACCCGAACTGGTCTCAACAAATTAAAGTTTTCTTGCCTTAAGGTTAACATACTTAATAACAAGTCAGTTAATGGCTATAGCTTACATTTGACTAAAGTTTAAACTTGGATTTTTTTTTGTTTTATGTATTATTACTGAGCGCTCCTTTCCATGGGCAGAGCCCGTCAGTACAATGTTCCTTGATTTTAGGCTGTAGTCAGGTTGACTTCTCTGAATTCACAACTCAATGCTTGTGGCAGCAATAGCCATTGACATGACTATTGGCAATAGTGGCACAAAAGGTCATTTCTCGACGGACAATTCACTGAGCAACACGCAACAGCAGCCGCAGTTTCCGTATACTTATCTGGGGCAAATACCAGAGAACCAAGTGGCTGCTTTGCTGTCAAGACATGCCTAAAGGTTTCAGATCTAACAGTTCTTTGTTACACTACCAAATAGTTTCAACTTTAAATAACTAACTAAACTGAAGCACTCCTCAAGTACACAAAATATACTTAGTAAATTAGACTATAAACCTACAGTATCACAGCTGATAGGATTTCCTTTGATAGAGCTATTCCATCAGTTTAGAGAATGTATCTGTGGCTTAATAAAGGGCTTTATTTCACATGGGTTCTAAACCAATAGATTTAGAGGAAGCCAGAGCTGACAGACATTTCAAGAATCATCTGAAGACAAGAGAAGCAAAGAATTATAACCAACCCCTGGTCTAAGCGAGCCACAGTTGAAAGAGAACTGAAAAGTCAGAGCGCAACATGTTGTCGATTAGCATTTCTTCTGGGAACAGAATTTTATGTATTTATATTAACAGCACTTTCCTCTACAAATCGTCTCTCTAGTTTGGTAGTGGTGCTAATCAGCATAACTGGAGATACCTGATTTTGGTGCTTAGTCAGTTCCATTGTAGCAGATAAGTATTCAGCACTTGTATTTAGTGGTGCTCCACCGTATGCCTTTATAATCCTTGTGCCTTTTTTACACACTGAAAGCATGAGATCTGTTTTCATACGTCTCCATGTTATTTGCAGATTCCTAAATTGATACAACTGTTTAGATAATTCTCCATACAAAGCTTCATCTCTAAGCCTCGTCTCCAGATGGAAGACATCAGACTGCAGGGATCACATTCTTAATATCCAAGAGCTTAAAATATTCAAAACATTTTAAAAATTCTAAATTTTTAATGCTTAAAATACCAATCATTTTCCAGCAATCCAAGCTGCTTTCTGGAGTCCAATGCCAAGCTAAGTACATTTTCTTTGACAATGAACATAAAAGGCCTGCAGTACTGAAAGCAACAGAACCACAGAGATCTAAAACACTGCCTAATTAGTTTGGGAGGCTTAGAGCTATTTTGCATCTGTTAAATTTAATGTTTCAACAAGAAAAAAGGCATGCATACTTGGTGTTACTAATCCTCTGGGCAATAAATGACTAGTGGCAAGTAACAACCCTGAAACTGTAAAAATGCTTTAGCGCACGGCCTTCCCCTTGGTGGCATCATTTCCCATTCAAAAATACTCTCGTTGGCTGTACTCGGGGTGGGATACAGGAGATGACCTTTGACAACAGCAGCAGTTTCTTTTTATGGGATGACATTCATTCTGCCCACAAGGTTTCCTATGGTTGAGCTCCTGATGTGCTTTCAGCTCTATCTATGAAGGGTTGCACCAAGAATGGAAATACTAGATGGCTTATAACAAGATTGCTGCTGCAGATTTGGTACCTACTGTGATTTGTGCCACCCATTTGAACCTCAGCCATAAAGCTGCACTTTTTATCAAGAATATTTGTGAATATATAACCGCTCTGAAGACATATGGCCAATAAATAACTCAGTTATCTATCTTCTTTGCAGTTTTCTTATACACCTACCACCTTTTAATGTTTAGTTGGCCTGGAAACAATATTCTTTATGGCACTTCTAGTATAAAAATGTTTACTGACTGGCAGTACACTACTGGTTTCCAGTGTGATACCTTGAAAATAAACTGCGCCACCGCCCCCCGTCTCCATCTGCTTTGCTCCCCCACCTGCGATCAGCCCAGAGAAGATTTGGTTTACATTTTGAGTCCCTAAAAATGTTGGTTTTCAATTACCGATTCCAATGTCATAACAATGTGACTGAATACATTATTCTTTTTTCTCTCCCTCTCTCCCAACCCTTTGTTTTCTTTCCAGCTCTATATCCATTTACAGGCCTAAGGAGAATCCTAATGTGTTTGATGCTGCTGCTTTCTTCCAGTCAGTGGGAAATTTTCTGGGCATCTTTGCTGGATCTTTTGCCATGGGATCCTCTTATGCTGTTGTCACAGCTTTAATATCCTTTATGGTTTGTTTTCAGAGAGAAAATATGTTGGAAAAAACATGTGATATCTGAGAATGACCATCAGTCATCCTTAGTTTGAGCCCGAACCTTTTCACTGCTGATTCCAGACTTCGCAAACAGTCAAATCATAAATTGACAGGAAATTCCACTTGTGGGAACCCAAAAAGAACTTAATATGCAAATTTCTTCTTAACATTAGGCAAGAGTCTGTTCTTTATTTTACATTTGTTAAATAGCTATACTTTAGGAAAGTGTTTTGCAGTTTTTTGAGGTTAAGATAGGAATTTACGAGCTACAGCAACTTATTAATGCACTAAAGACTAGCAGTAATTATGCAAAAATACAAGGCAAACACTAGACTACAAATGAAGTCAGTCACGTTACCTAAACTAGAAATAAAAGGCATATCTGTCGCTCTGCATTTTCCTTGTGGTTTACAGTTCTTCATATAAAATACTACTGTAGAAAGAGCAGCAATTTTCATCTCTCTTGCACTGATGCAAATGTAAACAAATGCCAGATAGTTTACAAAACTGGACAAAATTACCTTCCTATCCCTCTTCCTGGGAAATGAATAGCAAATGCAACCAATTAGGCTTTAGTTCAAGAACCACAAAAAGACTTGAAGTAGCCGACCTGTAGAACTGATCTGTTCAAAACCTGTGCTGGATGCTCCTCTTTGTTTGAGATAATTTAGAAGCTGTGCAGATTTTCTGGAATTCAACTTGTATAGAGGAGTATGGTGGGAGGGCTTGTTTTCTTTCATCCTTTATCAGGTTGGGGGTAATTTTAGCTGACAAAACAGTTGAGTTTTTATTTTTCCTTAGTAATCTTCTAGCACTTGACAAAATTTACAAAGCTGTGTGAGTTCCCTATGTTGGAGACAGGTCTGTTTTTCCTCCTATCCTGGAGTGCCTTCTTATCAGCAGAAGCTGCTGGTCTTACAGGTAAGTGTTGCATTTTATTGAATAGAAGCCTCTATAATACGCCCTGAGTGTGGGAAAGTGGCATGTTTGTTTTGGGTGTGACATCATATCTAAAGCTTCTAAAAGCCAGTGGCTATATTGGAGATGGTTTCAAAAATAGATCTGTAGAGACGTTGACTGTCTCCAGACAAAGACTTATTAGATCAGACTGAAGTCCTCAGTCTTTCTTTTCTACTTACCCTACATCGTCCCATCCCTATGAGTGTCACTATTAACCCCACTATTTTCTGCCCAGCTATAGGATCAAAGATGACTATTAGGATGAGGAAGCAAAGACACGGTGCTATGTGACTGCCAGAGACTGTGCTGCTCTGCATGCACCGCATCTCTTGGTGCCTCCTCATTTTTCCCCAACTATCACTGACTAAGCAGAGGACAGAGACATCCTCAACATTGCCAGTGGGTCGCAGCCACCTCTAGATTTACAAGTAATAAATAAAAAGTCATCTTGTTCAGTGTACCTGTAATCACCTTTTGCAACAAGAGAGGTACAGGCATGCCAAGTGACAGGTAGAAAAACGTGTGATCTGACTGATTTTTCATTAACAATAAGAAAGACACTGAGCCATCACCATCAAGTACATACTCCAGAACTGCTTTTTACGGCATAAGAGTTGTAACAATAAAAGACTTTTTAGGAACAGAAGTTTAGGCAAAAATTGTGAGTGGCTATAGTTTACCTCAACAACAACCTATTGCTGTGATGTGATTAGAAAGAACAAAGGTTCTAAGTGCTCGATGGTTTCAATGTTCTTGATGCTGTCGCCTCTGAAATCTAGTGCTCTGATTAATGTCAGGGAAAGCCAGGAGAAGAAAACTGCTTATTAGTGTTAATGCAGCCCATGCACTTTTGTTTGCAAAATTGTTCAAAGCTTTTTGAAGTCAACATTTCTACTAACTTCTATGAAGCCAGCATGTTACTTTTCTAATATTAGGCACACAATCAAACTATTTCAGAATGGATATTAACATCTACATCTTCTCACATCATTAAACGTACAATTTTGTGTCCTGCTTACTGCCAAAGTCTTCAGGCCAATGAATAAAAAGACAGTCACATGAACTGAACAAAACGGTGGCATTGCATCACATGGAGAAAATCGGATACCAGCTGGAAGAAAAGTCTATTTTGTGTCTTTATGCTCAATGGCTTTAAAAACCTGATGTGATTCCTACATGAAAGTGGAAGAAAAGGAGGATGACTGTTAAACACTTGCCTCCTCCTGGAGGTAATGATTTCCTAATCCAGTGACTTCCAAGGAAAGGCTGTTTAAAAATACATTCCTAGCTGAAAACAAGGATGTTATGTTTCAGCAAATACTCAATTCACAAGTTATATATTATACCCAAGAAGTGGATTTGTAAGTGAAACACTGATATCTTTCAGCACCTCAGCTGCTGCACCAAAGGTGATTTCCATTTCTTGGGCATAAGAACAGACTGTGTATGTCCAGAAAAAAATAAATGGCCATATGTCATTCCTTCATACTGTAAATGTGGTGACAGACAGCATACTCTCTCCAGTGCTTCATTTCTCTTTTCTTTTGCAATATATAAAATATCCAAATTAATAATAAAAAAATTACTGAACGTCACAGATGGTTTTTATGGCAGCCGTGGTAAGGGATCTTAAATGGACAGCAGTCAGGAATGATGCACTGGGAATTTTGTACAGGAATTTTAAATGGACAGATAATCTCCTGAGCCAGAGAAAGAGTGGAACCACAGTAAAGTGCTAATTTGGGGGGGGGGAATAGAAAATTGTTCGGAAATGTAGCTATTTGCTATAAATAAGGGAATTGATGTGGGCATATAAGAGAATTGCTCTGCCAACACACAAATTCCAAGGAAAACAAACCAAGCCCCTTTAGGTCTGTCACTAGGATTTTTTTCATGCATGTGTTCTGAGTTTCGGGTGGAAGTTGTTTAATTACACTGTTGTGAGGAGGGAAAGTCTAACCTTGACAGTTTTATCAGTTGAGTCTTTGTCATTTAGTTTCCATGAAAGGCTTTTGTCACAAGCTGCTAGGGTAGAAAAAACTTGTGGAGCCTTTCTTGGAGCTTCAGAAGTTCAAAGCTGTGTTTTGTAAATGCACTGACTTTATTAGTACTGTGCTAACACTACACTTTAGGGTGGATATTTTTGGTTGTCTGGTTAACCAGTTTTTAGTGTTCTTTCATCTTCTCTCAGTCTCATCTGAAGTAGCTCCAACTCCCCTCCTTCCATAATATGGCTTTAAACTTCCAGTTCAGGAGGAGAATTCCTGTATTGGTTAAGAAATTTGCAGCTGACTTAGGTTCCATTGGAGGTGCAGATTTCAGAGATGGCTCTGATTTCTCACAACCATGCTAAGGAGATGCAGCTACTGTGTTACTGTGTGCAGTGTCCCACACAGGTATGTGGTGCACAGAGCGCCTGTGGCTAAAGGCGTGGGGAGACCAGAGGAAAGCCAGGCATCCCTCAGAACACACTCAGCTGCCTTTGAACTCTATCATTTCCAGTCTTTCCCAGCTTACTTGCTTTACCCTTTGTCTTACTTAATGCGTTCATCATCTGGTTTTACAGTCAAGTGTGCCCATTCTCAAAAGCAATCATTGGAATTAAGAGAGCATCATAACCATGCAATGACCCTGCTCAACCACTTCATTCAATGAACTAAATTCCTAGGTTGAAGTCTGTGACTTCAGTAGAGTTGCTTTAAAAATTAACTCGATCCATTGTACATCTGCACCTATATTCATCCTCATTTTCGTTGCATATTGTGTTTCCTCTGCTCATTCTTTCTAAATGAACTCCAAAGGTTTAGTACTAGACATCAGTATTGCCCTGTAGCTATTAAGTAATGTAATTGCAAAATTATTTTCTTCTTATAATGCTTCCCACAGTAGTTCTTCAATCACTAACAGCCTTTTGAATTCTAATATTGAAGTATGTCACAATTTATAAATAGTGGGCTATACTGATTTCTGTGTAGGTATAGTAGGTGGTAGAGCTCACTTGTTTTACTTGCAGATTTTTTAAATAAAATGTGAATGGAGAGTAGCACGGGTCAGCATTTTAGAAAGTATTTTATTCCTCTAACTCAAGATATCCCACGATATAGAACACAATATATGGGCCTGACCCTGGTTGAAAAATGGATGTGATCAAACCAGCAAATCAAAACAAAAACCTGGGATGACTATACAATTATTCTTACACTGATAACTGTATATTAAAAATTAATGTTATGGTTATTAATCTTATAGCTATATCATCAGGCTGTAACACATGCATGATAAATCACAGAATCACAGGAGCTGGAAGGGCCCTGGAAAGCTCCCCCAGTGCAACCCCTGCCAGAGCAGGAGCACCAGAGCAGTCACACAGGAACACGGCCAGGGCTTTGGGTGTCTCCACACAAGGAGACTCCACAACCTCTCTGGGCAGCCTGGGCCATGCTCCAGAACCCTCACACTCACAAAGTTTGGCCTCATCTTCAGCTGGAACCTCCTGTGCTCCAGCTTGGGACCATTGCCCCTTGTCCTGCCATTGGCCATCCCAGAGCAGAGCCTGGCTCCTTCCTCCTGACACTGCCCTTTCCCAATGGATCCCCAGGAATGAGGGCTCCCCTCAGTCTCCTCTGCTCCAAGCTCCAGAGCCCCAGCTCCCTCAGCCGCCCCTCAGCAGGAGATGCTCCACTCCCTCCATCATCTCTGTGGCCCTGTACTGGACTCTTTCAAGCAACTCCCTGTCCTTCTTGACCTGAGGGGCCCAGAATTGAACACAATATTCCAAATGCGGTCAGATTTTGAAGTTTAAATTGTGGCCCGTCACTTCCAGGTATGCATTAAAAGCACACTGTGCGTGCTGATTTCTGTGACCAAAGACAGACTTTTTGCCAGTTCTTCTTTAGCACCAGGTATTGAGCAGCAAGGGTGCACTTCCTTCTGCCTATCTGTGAAATGATCCAAAACCAGATTTTGTATTTCAGTGGCAATATAGGAGTTATTTTAGATCAACACTTACAGATTAATGCTCGTGTTATGTTAGTAACATGTTGATGTTCACACTGTCAGCAAAATACTTTTAAAGCTATAACTTACTCCTTTATCCTGTATTATCTTTTGATATTACCAGCTTTTGTCCTAGCAACAATTTCAACTAGGAGTACTCAGCAGAACTAATGTAAGGATAAGTTCTGCAGTCGTATAAGCAGCTAACAAAGCTATCGCTATTTCTCTGTTACAGAAGGAGCAAAAACATCAAATGAAATGGCAGGCTTTGATTTCTAATACAACCTCTTCAAAGAGGTTGAGCTGCAGCTGAAACTTTACTGGAAACTATCAACATTTTACTGTGAGGTTTCTCATTTTTCATATTAAGTGAAAAAATTCAGTAAGTTTATTCATAGATGCGAGCAGCTGTACTGCACTTAGCTGATCACTCCTTGTTTGCTTTAGCTTAGCATTTTGTTCAGCAATCGTAGTACCAAGTATCTCAGTAATTGCTACATTTTCTACTTAAAAATGAAACAATATAATGGCACTGAAAAAGCGAGCCAAGTCTCCCAACACCCCAACATTAAAGCGCTGAGCACTAAAAACTGATGAAAGGACCATCTCCCTTTATCTGCCTCCCTGCAAATACCTTCTGCTTACAGTTCCAGTGTTATCATATTTGGTCTTATTTGTTTCTCTGTGAAAGAAAGCCTGCAAAAATGTAACAACCTCATTTATATGCCATATCCAGTTCATACAGTATTTTGCTACCCAACTAACCTCAAAGTCCAGCTTTAATAGTCTAATAAAGAAGGCTAGATTGTTTTCTCCTTCAAACTACAAAGTTCTGTGTTGGTCTCTTAAGGTGCTTCTCTTCCCTTTGTAGTTGCATTAACATGTAATTGGTCATTACTCTTAAGTAACCACTTGTATGGAAATGCATTACAAACAATTTTCCCCAAGCTCTTTAATGAAGCATCCCTTGCAAGAGGCATGGCTGGTACACATTAAACCTTCAGTTGTAGCAACTGAAATATTCCACTGCATTTCCCATCTTCCCTGGAAACAGGGTGTCTAGTTTCTACACTGGCATAATTGTGTGGTTCAGATCATTCCTTTCTATTGTAAATTCATATTTCATCCATTTTATTCCTCTTCTCACTCTCTCAGTTCTCTCACTACCCATAATTAACGGTTTCTTAGCAGTCAAAAAGCATAATCATAGTTGAATTTAATAGTCAATTTTAAAAATGCAAGACTTGGTATGATGATGATTCATGTAGAAGAAAGTGAACCAGAAACTCTTATCTCTGTTTCTGCTATTCAGCCTGGAGCTAGTGATAATTAGCAACATTACTGATTGGCTGTATTTTTTAACTGAAATTCTGTTGTTTGAGCATCCCATTGCATATTATTAATTCCTTGGCAATTTTTAGGCTCCCCAGATCTGTTCTGCACAAATACAGTTACCGAGAAAAAAAGACTCAGATGTGTCCAAGAGAACAATCAGACCTGACAAAAACTTTGACTTTCTGGATCATATTTAGGCAGTGACAACCTCAGTACTCCCCACATTATTTACTGCGAAGGAAAGTCTTAGTGTAGTTAGAAAAAAAAAATCAAAACAGACATAAGAAAATAAATATTGAAAACAAAGACACAGCCATTAAAGCTCAGTGGAATTTCTCTTGGCTGCAGAGACTCTGTTCTACAGAAGTAGTACAGGTAAATTTACAACGTAAAGAGAGCCCAGAAGCAAAGAAAACGTCCACAGTGGTTTATGGGGGGGGAAGATTTGCTTTCTCATTTTCTTTCTGATGGCAGTTATCCCTTGTGCCAAATTCATCTCAGGAATTTTTACTCCATACTTTTTTCTTCCATCAAAGGCATGTTAAAGCCAGGCCTCAGTTCTTCCCAGGAACAAGAGAGGCTTGCAAGTAAAGAAAGCTGGGTTTTGTCAGAAAATATTTTCATGATTCGCAACCCAAAGAGAGTCAAAAACTGGAAAAAGACATGGTAAGGTGCTGGTTACTTGAACCGGTATGTGGCACGTGCTGTTCCCACACACACACACACACAGTTGCCCAGATGAAATCGTTTCATCATTCTCTAAATTTTTACTTTGCCATATCTCCTTATCTATACCATGCTCCAGGGGAGGAGGCCATTTCAGTTTACTCCAGGGTCCTCTTGCTGCTAAAATTCAAGCATTTAGAGGTCTGGATCAGCCTGTTAAAGAACCTGTCAAGGCACCAGCACTTTCACCTGACACTTGTTCAGTATGGTACCATCCCTTTTTTTTCCTGTGACTGTGTGAAGCCTGGCCCGCTTCTCTTAATCCTTTTGAAGTAGCAGATTGTTTTAATTTGGGTTTGCCGTGGTAAAGCCTGCAGCACTGTACATCCTGCCCCCTTACTGAGCCACTTCTTGCTGGTCTTTGGAATCCAGGAGAGTCGCCACCCTGCAGAAGCTGGATGAAGCCTTGTCCACTTTCAGGTCTAGGACTGGGGGCACACACAGGGATTATTTTCACAATTGTACTTCATGCTCTTTGCTTCCAGTAGAATGGTTTATGTGTTTCAGTTCATGCTAGTTTAACCCCATAAACACCTAGAAAGCTGCTGCATGGTTGCATTGCAAGGATGAATATCACCTAAACCTGGACGGGTATCTTTTTGCTTGCTTTGCTGCCTCAATGTGTTTCCTTGGATTCATCAGTGTTATTTCAGTACAAGTCAGCAGCCCATGAGCTAAAAATTACCTAACAATTTGCAGAGCAGCCCATGAGGAAGCAGAACTAAAAAGCTAATCAGGACATGCTGCAGCTTTAGACAGAAGGCAGAGAGTAGAAGGGCTGAAAGGAACAAGAACCAAAGCACTGTGGGGTGGGTGGTGGGAAACAGAATCCCAGAATA
>NW_010182973.1:0-219 GCF_000695765.1 Mesitornis unicolor
GGTCCCTTCCAACTCCTCACGTTCTGTGAACTATGAAACCCCCCTAAAAACACCACGGGACCCCCCAAACGCCCCCATCCCCACCTGTCCGGCTCCAGCAGGTCCTCGGGGAAGCTGCCGGTGGAGAGGCGCTGGGTGCCGGGCTCCTGGCTCTCGTGGTGCTGGTTGTTCTCAAAGTGCTGGATGATGTTCCTCACGCTGCCGGGTTTGACTGCGGGG
>NW_010182973.1:267-1814 GCF_000695765.1 Mesitornis unicolor
CTCGGGACGCCCCCCCCTCCCCGTGGCGCCCACCCCAATGCCCGGGGGTCGAATGAAACCAAAGCAAAGCGTGTGAGGTGAAGGGGGAACACAAGAAAAGGGCTTTTACCTTCGGCGGGGGACAAGGGGACATGAAATGCTGGAAGGAAAGAACAAAAAATGAGATGTGAAAGCAACCCCGCGGCCCACGGAGGAGGGAGGGGTGAGCCAATGGGAACTGCAGGGAGAGGGGAGGAACGCGTGTGCGACATGTGGACATACGTGGACATACGTGTACATATGTCGAGACGTGTATACACACATGTAAATACAGGTACATATGTGTACATACGTGTACACACATGTACACATGCAAATACATATACACACAGGTACACACGTGTAGATACATGTACATACACATACACAAGTGTCCATACATGTACACACATGTACACACGTGTCTATACATGTACACACATGTACACACGTGTCTATACATGTACACACATGTACACACAGGTACACACATGTAAACACTGGTACAAACGTGTACACACAGGTACATGTGTGTATATACATGTACACACGTGTACACAAGTGTCTATACATGTACACACGTGTACACACAGGTACACACATGTAAACACAGGTACATGTGTGTATATACATGTACATACATGTACACACATGCACACACAGGTACCTATGTGTATATACATGTACATACATGTACACACGTGTCTATACGTGTACACACGTGTACCTACATGCACAGACATGAATATACATGTACGTACATGTAGACACGTGTATATTTGTGTACATACATGTACAGATGTGTATCTATGTGTACATACGTGTACATACATGTACACACAGGTAAATACGTGTACACAGAGGTACATATGTGTATATACGTGTACACACATGTAAATACGTGTATATACGTGTACACATGTGTACACATGAGTACACACATGCACACACAGGTACCTATGCGTATATACATGTACATACATGTACACACGTGTCTATACGTGTACACACATGTACACACGTGTACCTACATGCACAGACATGAATGTACATGTACGTACATGTAGACACGTGTATATTTGTGTACATACGTGTCCATATGTGTATCTATGTGTACATACGTGTACACACAGGTAAATGCGTGTACATACATGTACCTATATGCACAGACATTAATACATGTGTACACACACGTACACACGTGTACACACGTGTACACACGTGTACACATGTGTATATGCATGTAGACAAGTGTACACACGTGTACACACACGTTCACTTTCCACCACCTCAGCCCCTGTGTTTTTAAGGCACAGAGCTCAGGGATGGATTTGGGGTCAGAGCTCAGGGATGGATCTGGGGTCAGGGAGCTCAGGGATGGATTTAGGGTCAGAGCTCAGGGATGGATTTGGGGTCAGGGAGCTCGGGGACGGATTTGGGGTCAGGAGGGCTGGATTTGGGGGGCACAGAGATCAGGGATGGATTTGGGGTCAGGGAACTCAGGGATGGATTTGGGGTCACAGAGCTCA
>NW_010182974.1:0-848 GCF_000695765.1 Mesitornis unicolor
AAAGCCGCCCTGGCAGCCCCAGCCCCGGCTCTGGCCCCAGCTCCCTTCCCAGCTCCGGCCCTGGCTCCTGTCGCAGTCCCAGTCCCGGTCCCAGCCTCGGTCCTGGCCATGGCCCCTGCCTCAGTCCTGGTCCCAGTCACGGTCCCGGCCCCGGTCTTGGCCTCGGCCCAAGCCCTGGTTCTGGTCAGAGCTCTGGCCTTACTCGGCCTCCGGCCCCAGCTCTGGGTCTGGCCACGGCACCTGGCCCTGGCCCCGGCGCCTACCCTTGCTCTGGTGGCCGTTGCCCCTGCCCCCGTTTTGGTGCCCGTGGGAGTGGTAGCCCCCCACGGGGACACGGGGAGAGTGAAGTCTAGTGGGCCCTAGTCACCACCCACCGGAAGTGCTCCAAGAAAACAGATTACCTGGTGAGGGACGAGAATTTAGACACAGAGGCAGGAGAGGGTTCATCTCAAGGGGAACCACAGCCAGAAGTCAAAATACTCTCCCTGAAAGAACTATGAATTTTATTAAAAGACTATGCCTGGGGGGATGGTGAATCAATGATTACATGGCTGTTGTGGTGTTGGGACACTGAAGCGGATACAATAGATCTGGATAGGGGACAGACTGAGCGATTGGGAACATTAGCCAAGAAGCAAGGCATTGATAGGTTTATTTGGAATGACATCTGCACTCGAAATCTGTGGAAACGTCTCATAACAGCTCTGAAGAGAAGATATCCTCGTAAAGAAGATACAGAATGTAGTTTTACTAAATGGAACACTACAGAGCAGGGCATCAGATGTTTGAGAGAGCTGGCACTCCGACAGGAATTCTGTAATGAGCAAACACTTGCAGATCCTGACCAA
>NW_010182975.1:0-233 GCF_000695765.1 Mesitornis unicolor
AAAACCTTAAAACTAAATTTCCAATCCTCCTGGGGGATTCCTCCCAATTCCTTCCAATTCCTCCCTCCAGGGGAAACTGTCTCTGTGCCCTTCCCATCGTCCCTCTCCTTTCCTCCTTCAACTGACCTTTGCTGTTTTTTAATGTTGTTCTCCTCAGGTCCCACTCCTTTCTCCACTGCAGGTCCCTTCTGATGGTTGTGAAGAGTTCCCAGCTCTCTCTTTCGCGCTGTAGC
>NW_010182975.1:351-11879 GCF_000695765.1 Mesitornis unicolor
CCTGCACCCCCCTTAAATACATGAATTCGCAGGGGCACTGATTGGCTTGGCCCTGGTCAGAGGTGGGTCTGACAAAGGCAAAGGGGGAGCTTTTCGGGTAGCTTCTTAAAGGGCCATCTCCATAGCCTTTCTCCCGTTACCAAAGACACAACCAAAAACCCCTCACAGAAAACCCAATACACTTGCTAACTTAGAATCCTTTATTTATTCATTTATTTATCATCGTCTTACTTACAGATATATATTAATAAAAACATTCATGGTGAGATGGTGGAAGATATCTCTAAAAAAATGGAACTTTAAAAACTTATAGAACTTAAGCATCATTTTGTTGTATTGTTTAATAGTTAACATTTAAAAATTCAGCTGGCTTACTTCAGTTAACATTTAAAAATTTATCCGGCTTACTTCAGTTAACATTTAAAAATTCAGCTGGCTTACTTCACCATTTCACAATTGTGTCTTTAAAGAGTTCTGCAGCTGACATTGTTTCTGACTATATGGAATGGAGATTAAAATAGCAATATCTTTCAATATTTGCAGTTACATTTTTATATAATCTTTGAATATAACGAAGAAAAATATATGTTATGTGAAGACATGTTGCAGCATAAAATATTTATTTAAGTCTCTTAATGTTAAAAGTGCATTGTTAGCTATGGCAAAGCTCCAGGATAGGAAATTAATTTATGAAGTACCCTATTTCATGTGGCCACCAGTGTAGATCAGACTGAGATATGATGAAAAACCAAATCTCTCATATTCGACATCTGTCTCCTCTAACGTTCTCCTTACAATCTAATCCTGTTCTCACCTTCACCTGGTGCACTTAACAAAATTTCCTTTCTGAAATTAGTGATTACTTCTCTCATCATTACACACATGGATATGTCTTTTCATTTCACGGACAGTGAGAGAAAAATCAATGACCTCAAAGAAAATTCTCTAGGGATACATTTGTCTCTGTATTAGTCTAAATCTTCTTACTATTTCTAAATGTTAATTCTTCTGCTAGAAGACAGCTATTTAAAGCACTGACATCTCCATCTGAATTTTGTATTAGGAAGTTTGGAGGAAGAGTCATTTGTAAAGTGACTTTCCAGGTTCTATTGTTGCTTTTCGAAGTATTGGTAACACACCAAACTGAAATTTCATAATTGTGAGTGCTGCTTATGATAATGGCTTGTTTGGATCAGCCATTTTCTCTTGGAAAGTATCAGGCAACAGGAAAGTAAAATGTCATGTTGACAGGAAAATTATTACTGGGCAGTTTTGGCCCACTGTAGACAGGACATTGACAAACAGCAGTAATATGATCCAATGGGTCCTATGTCATGCATACATTCCTTTGGTTTTCCTGATTTCCATCCCTTTCCTCTCTTGCTCAAGCTCAGACAGTGCTCTAACTTCAGAAATGGAAATCCTTTTACAACAAAGAGCTTATAAATTGTGGCTGTGCAGGAATGAAGTGTGAGAACATCCCTGCTAGAGTGAGGCATAGGACTACTATTCTAGCAAAGAAAAATTAATTGTCATACTTTATAGTATCCTGGAAGTGAAACCAGGGCTGCAATTTCTGAAAAGTGAAAAAAAAAAAAAAAAAAAAAAAAAAAAGAAAAAGAAAGTAAGTCTGATTTAAACTATAGGATGCAAACAATGATGTAAGCAGTAGAAACCATAGTGTTTCTCCACAGTTTTCTAGAACAGCTTCTTTTATCATTTGCTAACATGTCAAGGAGATGTTGGGAGCTTGGTTATTCATTCTGCTGCTGAAACAAGCAAGTAGGTCAGAGGAAAATCTCCTGGAGACAGAGCTTACTTGGATTCCTGCAGTCCAGATGCCAGGCAAAAAAAACTGAATCACACAGTCTAATTAATGATCAATATTGTTGATGTATTCTCAGGCAGCAGGCCTATCCTATGACAATTTTCCATGCGTGTCATTAAAATCCGCTACAGAAGAAGTCAATGCAATTATTCATTTCCCAGATTCCATTATTCTATCATGTATAACAGGTCTGAAAGCATCTTAGCAATAGTTATCACATAATTTGATCTGAGGTGAGCAGGGTCCCCTTTACAATTGGAATACCTAGAATGTAGTGAATGTTTACTTTAACATGTCATTTAATAAGCTCTATATGGGATATGAGTAAAGAATAAGAAAAGCCTTATTTCTATGACACACTTTGACCCATTCCATAATATTTTTATCCAGAATATATATACCTAAGTTCAAAAAATAGCCAAATTTCAACATGATTTCCAAATGTCATGAAAATATAATATTCCTCACATAAAAACTTAAATAGAAGCATGAATAAAATAATTTTATTTTTTTAGCATATTTCTAATACTAATCATAATTGTTACAGCACCTAAAACTTCTAACTTATCTCTTTCATTTAAGGGTCTCAGAGCTCATTTAAGAGCCCAGACATCTGTATAAGGCAAACAAATGTTATCTTCATTTTGCAACAGGAATATTGTCAGAAAATTAGCTTCTAGGAAAGTCACTGGAAACTATTCCAGGTTCTGTTTCTCCTCTACCTATTTTATATTTCTACATATTTTAACTGTCCCAGCAGTATTGCTTCCAAATTGGAAATGTTTTGACCAGTCCGAATTCAGGAATGCATTTTTACCTAATTCATCCTTACAGTTCAGTATGCATACTTATTTCTTTGTCACTCCTTTTCTTACACTTATATTTACATAACAACAGTACAGTTCTTAGTAATTTATGTTAGTATGCAAGTTCCCATACTCTAAGTAGCATGCAGCCACTATTAGTCAAGCAAAGTAAAGGGATTTACATTAATCAATGTATTGCTTTTTCTCAGTTCCTCTATTGCAGTTATCTGAATCTCAATAGCTCTTATTAGCTAAGGGAAAAAAGAAAGAGTTTTGAGAAAATTGAGCAGGAGTGAACTGAAGTTTTGAATTTGCCATGTTTTTATTGACCATGTTTTTGTGGACCATGTAGTCTCCTGGCTTTTATAAAGATTGCACAGGTGAGAAATATTGTCATAGGTAAAGACTGCAAAATAATCTGAGCGAAAGCATCGTTGCATAAATCCTTGTAGAATAAAACTTAAGTCTGTAATTCATCTTACTCTGTTCTGTAAAGCAAACACTTTTTCATAAATTTACAGTTTGTTGATAACTATATCCTATGGAAATTACAATTAAAATATATGAAGAGAAAAGCTTCTCAGGGAAGCATAGCTACTTATATATATGAGAATAATTATGGCTATAGAAACACAGGATCAGGCTTCTCCCACTATTATAGACTATCACCACTCTGTTGACTCTTAAGGAATGACAGCAATTTACAGAAGGTCTAATAAAAAATGTCCAAGATATGTAAGTGACTGAGAAGCTCAGTTGTAGAGAACTCCAGCTCTTAATTTTGTAGGCACATTTTAAGCCTATTGACCTCTTTGTTCTGTGAGAGATATAAGAATAAAAATGCACATTTGTTTTTAGATGATTCATCCTTCACTTCAGGAGCATTTAGGGTGATATAATCACGAGAAAATATGCTACACAAATTAATAAGCATATTTTTTACCTCAGAAGGAGACAAATTCTTTATTTTGTCTTGTAATCAGATCAACTTCAGTCTGGTGGCTGGGATACTCTCTGGGGAGATGAGATACCCATGCCAGTGGAAGTCTACAGCCAGTTTTCCTCAAGTGTTGATTTGGACACTAGGTGGCAAGAAGTTGTTTGAGTATTGCATATTGTGCCATATCCCTTAGCTATGTTTAGTGTTTCCTCTCCTTTTATCATACTAGGGTAGCTCTTACCTTGGAGATAGTAAGATTGATACACATAAACCCACTTTTAAAACTCTTTGAGCCTTATTTCCCTCCTGCTAAGCACATAGAGCACACATGCTGTCATCAAGTCCATCATCATCTTACACTGTTGTACTCATTGGACGGGGTGGGCATGTATTCTTGTTATACCCAAAGTTAGAGAGTGGAGCATGAGGCAATTCAGGATGATCACGAAAAACAGCATGCAGAAGAAAGTTAGAATATCCCAGCATCACAGCTGTCTTGTGGTTTTGTCCATGAGGTGAGTGAAGTGAGTCTATTATATAATTTTATGCATCAACTCTGCTTGTTCTGATGAACTTGAACAGCTGGGGGTTTTAGTCTTGAAAATCAGGTTTAGTAAATGCATTACAAAGTTCTCGTATTTGTGTGCCTGTAGCTACGTAGTAGCTCAGGAGTTTTCTGGCTATGTCCAAGGTGTTAGAGGTGGACATATGACAACTCAGGCTAAGCCAAAAAGAGGTGCATAGGGGAAAACAGAAAAGTAACAGTGATCTAATTTTATATTTTCCAATATCTTGCAAATAAATATTCTAATCTTAATAGAATCATAGAATATCAGGTTGGAAGGGACCACAAGGATCATCTTGTCCAACCTTTCAAGGTACAGTTTAAATGAGATGAGTCAGCACCCTGTCAAACTGACTCTTAAAACTGACCAATGTAGGGGAATTTACCACTTCCCCTCTCAGATTACTCCAGTGTCTGATTGATCTCACAGTAAAAAAATTTCTACTGGAGTTCAGTCAGAATCTCTCCAGAAGCAACTTGTGTCCATTACCCCTCGTCGCTGAACAAGCCCAGTTTTCTCAGCCTTTCTTCATATGGAAGGTATTGTCTTTATAATCAATGATCTACACTGTTATTTTGTGCGATAATTTTCCTTTAAGCCTTCCATGTGCTACATACATGGAAACACACACAAACACAGACACACACACACTCTCACCTACTGTAAAATCTTCTGCTGAACTTCCTATAAGCTGAAAAGCAGTGCAACTGCCACTGTCTCATGAACTAAAGATCTGTACAGCACTTCTTGTATTGTATGCACTTCTGAGAAATTGTATGCACTTCTGAGAAATTCTAGAATAAGTCTTTAGGACAACTCTCTAGCAGTTGTTTTGAATCTATGCAAAGCAGCTAGAACTGGGAGCCTGAACTGCTCTCAGTGGTTTAATTTTATACACCATTCCCAAAATTAGGAGTTGTAAATATTTGTAATTGCCTGCAAGTTTGCTGCATCTGAAATAAAGTACTCATTAAACCTAGTCTTCCATTCCAGTTATCCTTGCTTTTTTCTTTCCCTCAGGAATCCATTTTCTCTTGACTAAAGCAAATAGTGTTAAATTTTTGCAAGACAATTGCTATATAAAATGTACATTTATTTGATACTAATTTCCTAGTTTCCTAGATTCTCCACAAGCCATCGGAAATGATATGAAAGTTATTGTCTATATCCCTGTAGAAAGATAATTTTATTGTATTCATATATATTAATATGAAACAACAGAGACCTAAATTTGGAACAGCTCATGCATATGTTTATTTTTTAAAGTATGAGCAGATCCCTGGAACTCAAATATAAGCATATATAGAAACTTGGTAAGACTTTACTTCAAAATTAGTTGTTTAAGGCACTGAAAACAGTGAAATGAAAAAAAGAATATACCTCATAAAGAAATGTATCCTTAAACTCAAATTAAGATCTGTAGGAGTAAAACCAATTAAAGGTATCTGGAGTTCAACATAGAAGAGCCTAAGGGAGTAGTACAAATTTTGTCAAAAGGTGTTGCACTTAAATAATTTCTTGTTTTTTTAAACCCATAACCCTAATATGGCACCTATTGATATTTACATATATATGTGTGTGTGTGTTTTAAAAAGCAATACAAAAGAACCAGATTTATCATCAGACTGGTACCTACCATTGGCCTGAAAAAAATCTGATCTGTAAGTATCTTGTACACAGGGAAGCACTTTCCAACTTCTACTGAAATCTTTCAAAAATTAAAGCCGCTCTTTTCAGGGCCAGTGATGTTGCTGCCTCTTTCTTTTCCCTTGGTAAATTTACATGTGAGATTATCCAGTCAAGAAGCCTTGACAAGGACCTAATTCATGCCTCCAACTTCCAAAGCATCCTAGCACATACTTTATGAGGTGTTTGCTCAACTAGATGTATACAGGCATGCTCTGAGAAGCATGTGCCCTCCTAATCTGTGAAGGTTTCTAAATATGAGTCAGGCTGATAAGAGATAGTTTAGCCTGGAGTAGAATTTCTTTCTTCACAACAGGAAAAAGATAAAATATGAAGTACCTGAGAACTGTAAGGGAAAGCTTACGCCCCCAGACATATTTACATGTCTCCAAAGTTTGGTAGCTACTGAGATAAGGTTTTTAAAACCAGAGTTTTAATGTAGCCGAAATCTATTTAGGTGCTTTTGTGGATCAGATTCCTCCTTATCTTCACTAGGATCTCAATTAAGATTTCTTTAAAAGCTTTGACTAAATTAGACACTTATTGCTAAGAAGACAAGTAGTGTCTTTCTTTACCCATACAAATGGAAAAATGTTTGATTGAATTTGCAGTCACAGTGCTTTCGTTAAAATGAAAGACAATTAAATCTAAAAGGGAATCTAATAAATAATTCACTAGAAGGCTCGGGAGATGCACTATACTTTTTCTTGTGACAGCTATAAGGAACCCAGAAAGATTTGTTCTCTTCTGAAGCTGAACAAGACTAGAATAGAAGTGAGCACCAGAAAAGCACTATTGGTTCTAATGCTAGTCAGCTCCTCACAGAGAAGTTTCTTGCCCATAACTTGTTTTAGCTTTTTTTCCTGGGCTCCTGGAATATTACATGTATTTTCTGTTGTGGTCTTTGAACAGAAGTGCACAAAATCTTCAGTACGAAACTTGGGTTGACTTTCAAACTCAAAGAAGCTATGCAGTGATCAGACACAGAATTATTGATTGAGGCTGGGTCTGTATGCCACTCAGCTAATACTCAGTTTTGTGTGCAAGTATGTCATTATTCCAAACCAAATACAGACCTCAGAAGCCACAAACTCAACTGGATCAAGCCTTAAGAAGACAAAAAACTTGAACCAAACAAAATCTTTTCTCATAAGTGAGAAAAGGAAAATATGCTGCTGTTACATTAAATAGCAAAACCACAGGCTTTTACAAATATCTGTGAAAGCCGTAACAGGCTAGCATTTAATGACAATCTGCTTTGAGATTTAATGTTGCTCATGATATTATAATGACGGTGAACTATTTTGTCTGCTGAAAAAAATCAGGATGTAGAAAGGCAGATTGCTAGGATAGCAGTAAAAGTAAATTTTGGTGACAATAATGCTTAGATCAAGAACATAATCCAAAATGTCGTTATGTGTCTGGAGTGTCTTTTCTTTGCTGGAGGTTTTACAGGCATATTAACAATATAAAAATCATCATGGAATATTTCATTGTAGAGAAGAAGGTTTCTTCTTCAACTGTCTTGCGTAATGGCAAATGTTTGCAATTACATGAGACTGTGCAACAATTTGTGTTCCTTTGAGTTTTCTCTCAAAGGATTAATCTGGAGTAAATCAGAAATGCTCTGAAATGTGTAGCAGTAATGAAGATTATATAGTTTTGATAAATTGTCTGTTTAGACACACAAATCAGAATGAGCTTAATATTATTTGAAAAAAGTCCCTGTCTGTAAAAACTTGCATTTATATTATCATAAATTAAGACTGTCCATGGATTTCATACCTTGGTTTTGTATAACTTAAAGGTGAAGATTCACCCAAAGTTTCCAAGGGAGACAGGGCAAAAAAGAGCTGAAGGGCAGCGAGCTGGGCTTGCAGGTTATTAAGGCAGAAAGGGAAAAGGCAGATATGCAGCAGCAAAAATATTAATGCATTATCACATAAGAATTAAAATATTGCATACGACATCAATTTCTGATAAAGTGGTATTAAATTAATTTAATTCCTTTAATTTAATTAAATGAATTAAATTAAATTAATTCAAATGACAACAATAAAATACACAGAGCAGGGATAAAGGTTTTTTTCAGTCTTTGTGATAAAAACAGTTCTGGTTTGTTACATAACTGAAATATGGCTTTTGACCTGCAAAACTGAGGGTCTACTCAAAATTGTTTCGAATTTTGTATGACATCTCTTGATAATCAAAGAACAGCAGTGATGGTTTAAAGCTATTATTCTATTTCGCTAGACCTCTTTCTACTAGAACTGAAATTCTGCTTGCAGTCACTTTTTGATAACTTCCCAGGGAGACAGATTTTATTAGAAGTGTGTCATAGCTATTTTCCCAATCTGCAGCTGCTCAGAATGCTGCCCTCTGTCTATTTGCCTGTTATTCATATGAACAAAATAATTTAATTTCTGGGGCTCAAATTTGTACACAGATCTCACTGTTGGTTTTTGAGTTCTTCATGTTTTTAATGAGATGAGTTTGGGTTTTTATTTTAGTTTTTACTTTCTCTTTTTTTCTTTATGTCATTTCAAGGCCCATGAATTCCAGGCAGAATGTATTTTATGTTTGAATTTTAAAGCTTTACATTTTTGTAAGGGTTTCTTTGGTGTTTCAGACAAATTATCTTGTTCTGGCCTGTATCTTTGCTTGTTAGCCATCACATATTGCAGCTGACAACATTTCTTTCACAAGCTTTTTCCTGGTTTTGATGTGATTCACTTTCTATTGGGTTATATTTAACAACCCAGAGACCATTAGCCTTGTTACACAGATGTTAACAGAGACATTCTCATTTGCTTCCATAAAAGCAGCCAAAGCAGAGAACTTTTTCAAATTCAGCTTACAATCTCCAACAATGCTCTAGCTCCCTGAGGCAGCAGAATCACTCCAACTTGTTTTGCAGGGAGCCTGTCCAGGCTGCAAGTCATCAAAATTGCTTTTACAGAATTCAGCACTATTTTGACCAGTCTCCAGGATGTTACAAGCTCATAAGACTTGTTAATGACATCCGCAGTAGGATATTTGCTATAATTTCTGATTAAAGCTCTTTCTTGAATAGGACAAACTGAAATAAACCAGAAACAAACTATAATTAGTCACTGACAAGTATCTGTCAATGGTCAAGATCTCAAAGAAGGAGGGGAAAAAAATTATTAAAATTAATAACTCATAAAGCAGTCAGACATATTTATACTATAGAATACAGGTTTCAGATGCTTCCCTTACTCTGAGAAATCCCTTCTTATATGTGGCAGTAGATGTGATGGATGGAAAAAAAAAGTTCTCTTTCTCTTATCATGACAACAAATATCAACACATTATGCATGTAAAAGCACACAAATACCATATAATTTAGAAAAAATTATCTGCATGAAAGCTGCTTCCACACCCAGTATACTAACTGGAAAAAAAAACAAAGACCCACAGTGGTGAAAGCGTATGAAGATATTCTGGTGTTTGCACGTAATATTCTTAGTTTAGTCTAAGTTATTGCTTTCATACATTTTTGTTCTGTATATAAAGTTTAGATCTTAGCAATTCTTCTCATCAGTTATCCAGTCTCTGTACATCTCTTCCTGCCCTTAATTGACTCCTTTGTTTAAATTTTACATAAATCTTTATCCTTTCAATATACATTTTTATTGAATAAGAAACTTCTGTAAAGAAAGAGATAAAGAGCTGCTCTTTTTCTGAAGAGAACTAAAATGTGCATAGCACCAGAAAATAGGTAAAGTTTTCTGTATTTATTTACTTTATCAATGTTTAACATACACTAGTTAAGTATTCAGTCATTAACATTTCTTTTTCTCTTCAGTGCAGAACTAAAAGACAGTGTTTGAGGAAAGCAATACTCATAGTTCAAAGAAACAATTTTTAAGGTCATTATTGAAGCATTGAAACATTTTCTTTGTGCATCTAACTGACAAATTTGATGAAAGATAGAGCTGCTGTTTCTTCCAATTTCTTTCTCAAAATAACGTTTTTTATATCTTTTTAAGTTATTCTCTTTCATGTTTACTTAACTTAATTGTGCAAACCATAGAATTGGACAGGAAAGCAGATGTGGTCTAAAGTTGTATTTACTCATAAAAATCCTTAGTGAGGAGGAAGACTTAGTGAGAGGAAAGCATTTGATAACCATGATCTGTGTAGCTGCCATTTGACAAATGCCATTATAACAGGTCTTTGTGTATTCCTGGTTAGTTTGCATCTAGTGAAGGCAAATTATAAGGATGAGACAAACAAAAATTTAGTATTGATTTCTTTCTATAATATATGAAATTGCAATTTAAAATTATTGTCGTTATCTTCAAAAAACTAGTATATTTCAGAAGGTCAAAAACTGTCTATAATCTAAAATAACGAACAAGACTTTATATTTAACTTGAAAGAAAAAATAGGACAGTAACAAAAGTGAAAATGGAAAATCAGAAACTCATTTTCAAACATAAAGGACAATTTTTCACATATAACTATGAAAACATGGAATATGATACATAGAAGGGAACTAGAAGCCAAAACCTTTCTGGATGCAATCACTGCATATAAAAATTCCAAAGGGGCTGCCTTTTGAAACAGATAGATTTACTTTTTATTTTTATTTTTCACACTTCATAGCATGATGCAAAAACCTAAACACTTTAATTCAGCCTAGATTAATCTGACTCAAAATCACTGAAAGATCCGTAAGTATTGAGGATGACTACACTTAGTGTGAGCCTTCCCAGAAGTAATAGGATTTGGTATCAGAACAGAAAAAAAAATAACCAACCACACAAAGCAAAACTAGGGATATGCACACACACACCTGCACACTCATACGCAGAGTGGGAACTACAGCTGTAAAATGCAAAATGGATTTCTGGGAATAATTTCCATGATTCTCATTTCTAGTTTTGATGAGTCATTTCAGCGTTTTTTCTCTTATTTAAGAAAAACTAATCTCTGCTTTTTACTGATGTTATCTGGCTGAAACTAGCAGCACCTGCTATATATTTTTTGCTACTGCAGGCAATCTGGAAAACGTTCATGCATGTGAACTTCCACTGGCATGATAAATGGTCACTAAACAATTTGATGCCCTTAATATTTTGCTGCCATAGTCAACTACCTGTTCCGCCTGTGTGGTAGAACTGATTCTAGGAATCGATGATGCCTCACATGTTTCTTCTTATCTTGCTTTTTGTTTGGCTCTGCACACTGTAGCTGACTGATCCTCTAAAATAGTATTGGTTCAGCTGGCTCACCAGCTCCAAAGGTGAATCCTTTCCCAAATTTTTTATTTAGCAGAAAATCTCTTCATTTCTAATCACTAAATTTCATCCTATTGCCTAGCTTGCTGCTGGACTTTCATTTTTTGGTAGTGAACTCACTATTTAGCCTCTTGATTTCATTTCTGCTACTGTGCTGAACTTATATTAACTCCTCTACAATTTTTTGCCCCTCATATGTTCTTTACTTTACTATCTTCTTATTGTGTCCTTCCTTTCCTTTCACCCTCTGGCAGGCTACTACTTTCTTGTCACTTTGACTGCCCTGTAATAGACGGTATGCACTCTGATAGCCCTCAAGCTACTATGCCGTTTCTTTTTCTGTGGCAGAAAGTCACAGAGTGAAACATAAAATAAATAAATAGCATAAAGTATTAGAAAATCACAAGCTCTAACACTCTTCGTTTCCCACTATCA
>NW_010182975.1:11910-17886 GCF_000695765.1 Mesitornis unicolor
AACTCTGCCCAAATCCCTAGAGCAAGACTGTTATGCTATTACTTCTTAAGAAAAAATATGTAATAATTACACCCTCAATGTTCAGTTTAAAGTGTTATTTTTTTATAGACAGTGTAAATAATTTTTCAAAGGAAAAAAAATTCATTTCATTATGTTAACATTTTGTTCTATGGGTCAGAGAACAGACTGTCCTGAAAGACCTATGTTCCCTTTTATCCTTCTAATCCTGATCTTCTGTAACTGTATTCTAACTTTGGCAAAAATAGTGGACATTTTTTTCTTCAGTCAATGGGTGTTAAGTTTTAAAGAAAAAACTAAAATACCTATGGCTGGAAAAAAACCTTAATATTGTATTACCATACTGTTCATGTCCTGTCCTCACACATAATGAGCCACATTTGCTTTTTAAGATTTCTAAATTTTTTGATTAAAATATAATATTTTCCTATGCAAAATTACGTACTAGGTTTCTTGAGCAATGATCAGTGTAAATAAAATATTGCCTCAAGAATGTAGTCTTTTAATATTTTTGTTAGCTGTTCTGCAAGCCACTTGCCATCCTAGAATATCATATCCTTTCATCCAAAACAGAGGGAATCATTTCACCACAGATATATTATTTTTTATATAAACATGAATGGGCACATCATGGCCTTACTGCAAGTATTTTTGCTTTACTACTTTCAAGTATCCAAAATAATTGCTTTTTCCTGAATATTTCGAAAACTTTCTTTATATTATACTATATACATACAATTATACTAAGTAGGGCAACAACAGGGTTAGGGGCAAAGATATTCCTGGTTCCTAACACAAGAACATGGTTAGAAAGATGGGATAAAGGAGAAAGCTTAAAAAGTCTTTTTGATAATCACAGGTCCAAAAAAATCCTTAAGGAATGGGCTGACTAAACTGAGGTCAGCTGGAATTGTGGGATGAATCCATCTTGACTTCTTCCTCACAGTGAGATCCCCAAGACCAGATGGCATAATAAGGACTAAATACAGTCTCTATTAGAATTTACATAGAAAAAAACCCACAGAATAAATACAGAGCTAGTGTTCATCACAGATTATAACATCAGTTCTGTACTTCCAACCTCTAGAGAAGCAGTCTCAAAATTTGGTGTTTTTTCTCTACCTATGTAGAGTTCAGATCCTGTTGACTACCAAGAGGGGGATCCTTGCACTTGATCTCTGGGTCAGCCCACTTGACATAGAAAAATTGCATGTATTTTTCATATTTATCCTTATTTTAGAATCACATTATATTTTTCCTTCCAATAAGTATTTAATCTCAATAGGTTTTGCTGAGTTGTTTATTTTTAAAACACTGTGTATGCATATACATGTATGTAACTATATATAAACACATGAATATAAGAATACATAAATATATCCCATCCATCTGCCTTCACATTCCCTAGAACCAGTACATTTCTGAACTCTTGACTTTGTGCTCAGCACTGATTGAACCTCCTGCAGCTCCAGTCTCAGTGCTACTGCAGCATGTCAGATGACTTGGCTACAACTCAAACAAAATCCATTATTTTTTTAAAGTACTCACAGAAAGTTTAAAGGGCTAAAGGTGACGTTTTGGCCTTGAGGCTTTCTTCATATTGTTTGAATACAGAGAGTATTTTCTTCCTTATTGCCTGAAGAAAAATTTCTGAATGGCAAGGACAAAAGCAACATTTCCAAGTTTACTGATCTCTACACAGGAACAGACTAACTTTTTTAACAGAGCATCACTAATGCCTATGGCCAGTAGTATGTTTTGAGTACATTCAGTGTGGGTCCAGGCACTGTGCTTATGGTATGATTTAGCAGGCCTTTTTTCCCCTTGTTTGAAGCTTCCTTAATATTTTTCATTGGAAAGAACTGCAGCTAATGCTCCTTAACCTCATGAATTAAAGTTACGTATAGAAGTTTGGCTGCATTTGTATTTTGCTCTCATCTCCCCTCATTCTTCTATATATAGTCTATATAGTCTACTCAATATACATTCTTGTTACTAATAGATTGCCTCACCCTGTCTCCTCTTGCCTCTCCCTTTCTTTTTCATTCTTTCACTGTTATATTTGTTTGTGTGCACTCAAAAACTAGTTGCTACTCCCAGTTCGGAAATTTTAAATTTAACTTTGAGCTGAAAGAAGGAAAACACTGATATAGAAATCAAGTAAAGGATTTATAGCCATTTACAACATCCCAAGGGCCCCAAATTGTTCAGCAGAACTAGAAAGGATTCATTATTCTGTCAATCGGCTACTGCAAGTAACTTTAACAAAAACAATAGATTCCGAAGAGCTGATGTAAATGCAAATAGACAAATTCCCTTGATCTACCTCCCTCTTATGCAGTTTCTTGAAAGAACTGCTGAGCTTTCACTTTTAGGACAAAGCTGAAGTTTACATTTCCTATCCAGTGTTTTGTACAGTTTATACTATGCCTTGAAGAAATTAGGGTTTTTTCCCCTCTGAATTATTGCTTTTTACACAGCTCCTTTCCTTTTGTAGATAACATTTTCACTGTTCACTGTTATGACGTGATAAATTTTTGGTCCAGAGAGATTTGATAGTTAAATTCATTTGTATTTACGTTTATAAAGTGCTGATGAGGAAACGTTTACAAATAATTAACAAGAAGAAGCATGCTGTGGTATAAAGTCAAATTTTAAAGAGTAATCAAGACTACATACCTATTTTGTGGGTATTTACAAATTGGATGTCAGCTTGAATTCCAAAAAGCTTTTAGATGAACAGGGAGGAAATTTAGTTTACTACAAGGTTACATTAGGAATGTCTTCCAAATTTGGCGTGTCTGAAGACAACTTTCAACAAAACAGGTTGGTGTTGCTGTCTTTTACTTCATCAGATTGTGTCCTGGTATACTTCAGATTGTCTTGTCTGAGCTATGAAAACACTGAAGAGTATAATTTTGGTTCCTTTTCTACTGTGTAAAGACACCATGAAATACATGTACATGCCAATACAGTAATAGCAGTGGTCCTCACACCAATATTCAGAACAACCTTTTGAACGCTATCTTTGCTCACCAGAAAAAAGATGTCATTGTGACTGTTCAAAAGTGGCTAGCAATGGACAAGACAAAAACTGCATGGACGTGACATAAATTGCAGATAGTTAGCTATGTATGTTTGTCTTCTGTAGGTGCCAGGATTTTTCAAATATATCTTAACCCTGTATATTGTAATTTTGACTGCCTTCATTTCCTTTAACTCTAGAACTGCACAGCTCTACCATTCATTAAATGAGAAGATGCATTGGACTCTCATTTCACAAATACATTAAGTTTTCTAGTGCATATTAACTTTCTCTTTCTTATTCCCCTCCAGGATCTTATGAAGAACAAAGTGATTCAAATTACTAGAAGAGAGGTTCTGAACAGAGTACTGATATATTGTTTTCACAGCAAGTAGCACATAGCATAAAACCATAAAACAATAAGCTCTCTACTTTTCCCCAGAAAGCTTTCTTACATTCCCTTTAGCCCACTTATTTTCATTTTTTTTAGTGAAGTGAGCACATTGTTCATTGCAATATCTGTCTACATTCTCTCTCATCAGTTAAGCTTAGTGTCTTTCTTCCCTCTTGCTACCTAGAATTGTTCATTTCAAGTTAAGTTTGTACTTGTATCTCAATCTTAGTCTGGAAAACTTTGCTAGTTTAGGGTTTACCAATCTAGGTTTGGGCATTCCACTGATCCCCCAAAGCCACAGCATTACTGATTTCAACATCTCCATTCTTGCAACTGTTATGTTTCCAATTTCTTGGTACCACTTCTATTGGTCTAACTTTGGACATGCAGCAAGATATTATCATTACATTAAACTAAGGAGCATATAGAGGTTCTATCAGAGTATGGAAATCTTATGGTAAACAATGAATGAATTTACATAGGATTCAAAGTTAATTTTCATTCCTAACATATATATGCGTATGTATACCTGTCAGTACACATGTACATTTTATGTGTTTGTAGTTTTAGCTGTCTAATTCTTATTTTTGGATAATTAGAAAACAATTGTTTTCCAAAACAGTTTTTGGTTTTTTTTTTCCCTAGATAAATGCCTCCAAATCAGCAGTGATTTCCAGATCTGAATGAGACTAACAAAAAAAATCCATTCTGTCTTTCCTTTCTCTTTCTTTATACCTTTGTAAGTGAGAGCAATTGGCTGAAATATCAGTTTAAATGCTTTGCTCCATATTAGATGAAGACAAGCCTTAAATTGGATGTTGCAGAGAAAAATAATCTTCTCCAGATTACACATTTGTAGGTCTCCTTAATTTGGTGAAAACTTCAAAAAGATTGACCACTGAAAACAAGACAAGATTGCTATTTTCCAGCCAGCAACCCACAGGAAATTAACAGTGTCATGCTTTCCTATCAATATAATATAAATGTTTGCTTACTGCACCAGTCTGTGATAAGGATAAATTAAATGTAGCAGAGCTGATTATAATAGAGAGCCCTATATTTAGTCATTAATATTCAAGCTGTTTCTAGAAGACTGTGCTTGAAACACAATAATGGGTAGTAAGCTTTCCCTCAGGAACAAGCCAGTAAGCCATCATCAAACTAGAAAACACCCACCATGCACCATTTCAAACACCTCCATAAGTGTGACTCATATGCAATCTCTGCTGATGCTAATGACACTTGCTTCCTTGAAACTGTTCCCTGCTGGGAGATACTTATTTTTCTTGATCACAGAAAATTTCACAACGAATTTCAAAATAGAATTCCAGATATGCAGAACCCATGTTGAGCCAAAGAATATGACCCAGTGAGGCAGAGGAAGTTAATTCCTGTCTCTGTCCCAAATGGTTAAAAAAAAATAGAAAATTCTTGTAACAGAAAAACACAGAAGAAAAAACTCTGGAAAATGAACTTTTTTTCCTTCAAGGATAAAATCTAGGAATGAAAATTTATCACAACTTAATAATAAACTCTGCAGGCTCACAAATATTTATTTTCTGGCACAATGGTTACTAAAAAGCATGTTACTGACAGCAAAGTACAGTTCCTGATGCTAAACACTGTGCCTACATAAGTATATATTAGATTGGGCTAGAAGAAATCTCAATAAAAAAAACAGAAGGTAGAATAAAAAGTGGCAATATAGTTTCCTAGAAACAGTAGATGGATACCCAGTCCTTGGATTTCTAACATTCCTAAGTTTAAGTTACACCTATATATATATATATATATATATATACACCCCTATATATCCACTTGTTTGATTAGCATTATGGAAGTACTGTTCATGCTCTCACCAAGTAACTCAGTGGAGCTGAATATTCAAGTTGTAATAAACTCAAGCAAGAATAATTTAAAAACTATATCCAGTTAAATAGTTCAGGAAGTAATCTTATTTTCCATTAAAATTTTCCCAGAATCCAATAACATTTTTTATGCATTCCCAATCGTTGTAAATAGCCAGCTCAGGGCATCGAGTCCAAATATATGAATATTATTGGTTTTAATCAAAACAGTATCAAATGTAAAATCCAGTAAAAATTCAGTAAATTCTGAAAAATTATTAAAAAATAATTTATTTTATATGTTTTTAAACACTAAAAGTTAGAAAGTTGTCATTTTCTTTCTTTCCTTATAAAGGAAAGGCAAAACTTAAGAAGTAAGATTGATCAACACTGCAATGGTTATTTTTCATACTAGAATTAAAATTCTGTTAAACCTATTTTATATCTGATCTACAATGGTAACAAATGGTAACATGAATTTCAAATATAAATCTACTAAGGTTAAACAATATTCTTCCGAAGAGGAGAAAAATCCTGTTCTTCCTATAATACACACTGTAAACGTAGTTTAACTCAGCAGCTGCTCTTGTAGTAAAAAATTACTAGAAAAATAACATAAATAGTTCTGCTAAAGAGTAGTCATTTCCGTTTTTATTTATAAAGGAGGATTGGAAATTTAGTTTTAAGGTTTT
>NW_010182976.1:0-3462 GCF_000695765.1 Mesitornis unicolor
AGGGGTCTCCGAGCGCTGGATCTTGGGTTTCTGCCTCCGGCGCTCGCGTGTGCTGCCCCTTTGGTCCTCGTACCTGGCCCGGGCTGGGGAGGAGGGGAAGGAAGGCGGCCACCTCATCTCGGTCTGCTTAATTTTCTTGTCTTGGCTGTTTTAGTGCTGCATGGATGCGATGCTGGCTCTGGGTGCGCAGTGATCTAGTTGGTCGGTCAACGTTGTCTTTGTGTTCACTTCATTGCCTTGGTTGCCTTGTAATTACCACTTTGTCTTATTTCTTTATGCGCTTCAAACACTTGCAGATAGATGAGCCTCCAGGTTGCTGAAGGTGACATTCTCTGGACTTGCAGGAGCTCTTGGGCAAGCTCTTTGATAAAGCTGACTAATCAAATTATGCGCTTTATGACTTCAGTGGGTCGCCCGCAGGGTGGAGAAGGGGCTCGTAATGAAGCATTAGATCGATCCCAGCAGGTCAGGGAGCTGTGGTGGCAGGTGTCAGGAAGAGCTCTGCTGCGCACATCTGCCTCACTCGGTCATCAGATCTTTTCCTTTGCCTGGCAGGGGTCAGGGTGGGAGTTAACACCCCCTAGATGCTGGGCAGAGCTTGCCTGCTGAGACTGCTGGAGACCTCATCATCAACTTTCCACTATCTGAGAGCTCGGGTACTGATGGAATTAAACTTGAATATCCACTAATAACTTGGTGTGATAAAACACTGACCACACACTGCTCCTTTCCTTCCATTCTGCTGCCTGTCCCATCTCTGCATACTCCTCATGTTTTACCTCTTCCTCTAAGTAACCAGCTTGTTCAGTGATAAACTTTTAAGAAAAATATTATCAATGCTGTCTTGCTGAACTCCCTGCTAGAAGCCAGTTCCTCTCAGACTGGTGCTTTTTGAAGAAGGTCACTAAGAATGAATTTTTCAAGATAGCTTAAATCTTTCACTGCCTTCATGTGACAAATGCTGCAACACTCCACTGCTAGATTGCTTTTTTTTTACTTTATTGGCCACTGTATCCATCATTCCCAATAAAATAAAGCTAGCAGTTATCTTAAATCAGAGCATGTTGTGACACCGATCGTGCTGAGAAAAGGAAGTGGTGCCTGCTCAGGTCAGTCAGGAGGAATGCTTGTTGCAGGCTAGAAGAACTTAAAATAAATCTTCAGAAACCTGCTTGAGAAAATTCATCAGTTTTAAGAAAGTTCACCCTTTATTATGGGTAAGAGCCCTGCATTTTGGGGAAATCTGGGAGTATGCATGTATTCCAATCTGTTGTACAAAGTCAGATTCATCTACTATCTTAGAAAATGTGCTGCTTTATGCTGCAGACTTTTGAGGATATTAGTGCTGATACCTAGATCTAAAATGGCCTTCAACACATTACTAAAATGGCTCTGGATACAAATCAAAACTGGATGCCTGAAAATCCAGCAGTAGGAGGTCTTCTGCCACCGTTCGTCAAGGGTAAGGTGCTGCTTCTCCAACTGCGTCATCCTCGTGACTGGTCGAAGGAACCTCTAATGGCTTATGTCAGCTGAAGCGTTCCTAGGGATGCTGGAGTGCCTGAGCATCCCTGTGTTGTATCACTGTGCCGCGTGTGCTTCTCTTGCTTTGCTTTTGTCCTTTTCCAGACACACCGTTTGTCTCTGTGGACCACTCTGCACAGCCCTACCCGCGGGGGAGGCAGCCAGAAGGCAGGTGGGCAGTCTTTACCAACTACATTGCAAGGCCTGACAACCCTCAAGAGTGCCCATTGCTCACTCTTGTCCTAATTTTTCTTCATCAGCACGGAGAGGGAAGTGTTGATGACTGAGGTGGTGAATCTAGGGGTGGGACGGTGTCCTCTTCTGCTCCGGGATCCATCCTGTGGAAAGAGACACCAAAAGCTGGTCTAGGAACTATAGCTCTTTGATCCTCTCCTGGCGTCTCTTGGCATGTTTTGCTCAAAATTGCAAGTGGCTTTTCATGTCTGCAGCGTCTGATGCTCTTGAACTGATAGGGAAAGTGGCTGGTTCCTGGGGATGAAATCGTGAAATCTCAGTCTTCTTCTGAAGGTTGGCTGGAGGGCTGCATGTATCTAGAAGGGAGACCTTCCTGCAAACCTTGTCAAAAAGGCTTTTGTGCCTGTCTGGTCCATGTAATTAAGCAGAATCGAGAACCACTGTGTTGGTGTGGAACTTCATATTACTCAAACAGGCTTTGGAGTACAGGCTCTGAATCCAGACAAGGAAGGCAGAGGCAAAGAGAAGCCGTGTGACTGTTTTCCAGGAAGGGGAAAAGTAAAAAGAGGAAAAGAAAGGCAAAAATATTGAGTCCTGGTGAGGAGAGGAGTTAATACATTGTGAAATAGGAGGTTTGGAGGCTACTTCATGACTTGGGGAACAGAGGGAAAGATCAGCATCATGAACAGGGAAGGCACAGAACAGGCAGTGCCCCAGGCAAAAGGTATTTTCTGTTCCCAGTGCTAAACAGGTATTAATGATTAAGAGCAAAGCCTGAGTAAGGCACTCAGACCTTCAGAGTCCAGGCTGAGAAGGCAGCTTCAGCCCTACTCACTTGCTTACACCTTCATGTAACTCTTTGCTTTCTGTACTTGCACTGAGCTAATTGCAAAGTAATGCTCAGTTTTGAAGGGGCTGGAGTTGCTTTTGTAGGCTTATGCTTGCTACTGCCCATTTAGCACACACCTGTGCTTGTAGCTGTCTTACTGCCTTTAAAATCTTAATGTCTTAAAATCTTGGTGTGAAAGGGAACCTGTGTTGAGTGGATATTCCCTGCCCTCTTCAGAAGGTGGTGGAGAATTAAGCCCAAGAGCTCTGCAAGATCTAGATACATCATATTTCTTTCTTGCAAAACTGGTACAAGAATGAAACAAGGCATGGAAATTATTTTGGGAAACAACACATGAATTTTTTTTCCCAGAGATGGAATTTCTCTGGAATTCTCACTGTGACGCTTCCCCATTCACTTCCCTTCAGCTCTGTGCATTGATGAGGAGGAGCTCAGAGAGACAAAAAGCTTTGCCTTTGCCCCCCTCCGCTGCAGCCTGGACCCTGCAGGACTGGGTCCTTTGTAGTTCCCAGTGTGGCTGCTCCCCTGCCGCTCGCTCTGAGTGCTGCTGTCTAGCCAGTTATCTTTGCGGTTTTTAGCACTCTGTTTATTGTTAGCTCCACTGAATCTCCTGTGTAATGTGAATTTCCTCTGTTGCTATATTAGAAGAAAAGCCATAGAAATAAGAGGTTTGTAGAAACCTGCTCGTGACTGGGGATCTGTGTAATTGGTGGCGAGACCAGTGGTGGTGCAGCCAAAACGGTTCTCAGCTTTTCTGAGCACATAACTTCTGCAGTGGTAGTGAAATCCCATATGTTCTCAAAAAAAATAGTGTGTTTTCATGTCTCCTTTTAAGCACATTTCTTTATTTGTGATGCTGGCCTTAATGCGTGTCTCACTTAACACCATTCCTC
>NW_010182976.1:3493-5695 GCF_000695765.1 Mesitornis unicolor
CTCTCAGGCCTTCACCAGTTTCATCCCAGCTCCCAAAGAAATCCTCCTCCTGGACCTGCAGCACAGAGATCTTCAAAGAGGGAGGGGGAAGAAGTGGCGAGAGTAAAATAATACAAGGCCGTCGAGCAACATCAGTCTTGTGACGCCCTTCCTCACAGCGGTCACTTCTCTGTGATGCTGCATCATTTCTAAAAATAGTACCTAAGGTCCTTTGGGAAACAGCGCTTGTCTTTTGTTCTGTAAAGTACCCTGTGTGCTTTAGGTCTCGCTTTAAAAAGCCATGTACGAAGTAGAAGGATAGAGTGGGGTTCAAGATGCTTTATTTCCTTGTTCTCACATGCAGTCCTGCTTCTTGGTGGTGATAATGGACTTCAGAAGGTCCAAATGGCATTGCCCGTTGCTCTTCAGAGCTAAAATAAAAGGTGGAGGGAGATTGTAGGAGGCTGATACCCCGTCAAATTGTGCGAGGGAGTCACGTGCAGAAGTGTGGTGTTTTCTCTGGCCACAGGTGCTTCTTGCCTCATGGTAGCTTAAAGAAATAGAAAAAATAACAACATGAGTAATTAAATGGAGGGAAAACGGGCAGGATAGACTAATTGGAACACTCTTTTGATTATAAATCAAGGAAAATGACACAGTTAGGAGTGGAAAACACAGCTCAAAGGAGTATCGGTTTGAGTCGCTGTCACAATTTAAAGCAGCGTCTCAGTTGCTTTCCTGGTTCAGACTGAGCTCTTCCAGTGCCTCTGGTTTTTCTAGAACTGACTTATAAAGACTCTTGAGATGGAGTAAAAATCTAAAACTAAAATATTCTATGAAATTTTAGATGAGATTTGATCTTTCACAGCAGTGGAGCACAGAGAAAATTTTACAATATACAGGAGCCTAGTCTACAGGGAGATGGTAGAATACCGATGTGTTGTGGAAGCTTAGCTGGCTGCAGGGGCCATCTTCACTGCAGCAGGTAGGGTTCCAGCTGGATTATTTTCTTAGTTGTGGACTTGGGTAAAGGTTCAGCTTCAGCTTCCTGAAGACAACTGCAATAAAACAAAAGCTCCCTGTGTGTCTGCACTTAGAAGGGTGGTACAGGAATGTGAAGTAACGTGACGAAAGGCAGAGGGGAGGGGAATCAGAATCCACACAGAAGTGAGTATGCAGTCTATTTGCTCCTAATTTTGTCTTCAAGTGATATTTCACTACTTGAGTAGTTTATTCTGGACAAATCCCATCTTGTAACCTCTCTGAAATGGTGCAGGAGGTGCATTACACACAGGGCTGGATTTTGCCACACCAGGAGCAGTGGTTGTCCGTGACCATATGGCCGCCTCTGCATCGTGATCTGGAGCACGCTCACCGCACAGAGCAGCACTGCTGTGCACTGACGCTCACCCGGTAAATCCATCCCTGAAGTATTTACAAGGGTCATTTTTGTGGTGTTTCTTTTCCACCTATGTGCTGTAAAGAAGCAGTTTAGACATTACGGTGGCAGGTGTTAACACTGATGAAAAAGGGCTCAGAAACTGTTTTGTGCAAACCTGTTCAGTTAAATCCCTGGAATTATTGAGAGTTTCCTCCTTCCCTCCATTGGAATGCACTTGCAGGAATGGTATTGTTAGTAGCACATCCTCTCATATTACCAGTTTTGAGGATGTGCTACATCACATCCTTTGCTTATTGAAGAATATAAGTAAACCTTCACTGCAATTGTTTTAATTATATTAAAGATGCATTTTTCAGATGCAGCAGAAGCATTGAGCGGGTCTTGGTTCCCTCTGCAGATACTACAGGTGTTTCAGGGCAAACTCACACTTCGCCTTCCTTAGGGGAAGGCCGGGCATTTCTGAAGTGCAGTGGATGGCTGTCAAACCTTGCAGCCTGCATCGCACTCATCAGTAGAGCAGCAAAAGTGGGGGGGGGAAATGCGTTAGGCGGGAGGAAGCCCAAGAAGAGGATGACAGAGAGGGGTCATCTGTGGGGGAACATCTGGGGAAGGTGCTGGTGGGGAGAACACAGTGGGCCTGGGAGCACGGGCAGACAGCTGTGTCCCCGGGTGAGGTGCTGAAGAGGCAGCAGCGCTGAGAGGGCCCTGAGGAGGCCGGGCTGGGGGTCTCGAAGGCGGTGGGTGGCAGAAGCCCCTTCTCGGGCGGTGGGAAGGGGCGCAGGGCGCCGCAGCCCGGCGGCCATTTTGAGGAGGACAATACC
>NW_010182977.1:0-1293 GCF_000695765.1 Mesitornis unicolor
TAATTTTACCCCTTGAATTTTTAATTTTGCCCTTAGATTTTTAAGTTTAGCTCTTACATTTTCAAGTTTATGTTGAAATTTTTGATTTTAAAAATTAAAATTAAAATTTCCCTTTTAAACTTCTAAATTTCCTTCAAATTTTTGAATTTCCCTGAGATTTTTGAAACTCCTTCCCAAATTTTTAAGTCTTTCTCCCAAATGCTTGGATTTCCCTTTGAAATTCTTATATTTCCCTCAAGTTTTTGAATTTCCCTCCCAAATTCTTGGATTTTGATCCCAAATTTTTGAAATTCCCTCAAATTCTTGAATTTCTCTCCCAAATTCTTGAATTTCATTCCCAGATTCTTGCATTTCCCTCCCAAATTTTTGCATTTCCCTCCCAAACTTTTGAATTTCCCTTTTAAATTCTTAAATTTCCCTCAAATTTTTGCTTTTCCCCTCAAGTTTTTGAATTTCCCTCCCAAATGTTTGAATTTCCCTCCCAAATGTTTGAATTTCCCTCCCAAATGTTTGAATTTCCCTCCCAAATGTTTGAATTTCCCTCCCAAATTCTTGAATTCCCCTCCCAAGTTTTTGAAACTCCCTCAAGTTCTTGAATTTCAGTCCCAAATTCTTGAATTTCCCTCCCAAATTTTTGCATTTCCCCCAAATTTCTGAATTTCCCTCCAAAATTTCTGAATTTCCCCCAAGCTTTTGCATTTCCCTCTTAAAATCTTAAATTTCCTTCAAGTTTTTGTATTTCCCTCCAATTTTTAAAACTGCCTCCCAAATTTTTAAGTGTTTCTCCCAAATTCTTGAATTTCCCTCTTGAATTCTTAAATTTCCCTCAAGTTTTTAAATTTCCTTCTCAAATTTTTGAATTCTCTTCTCAAGTTTTTCAAACTCCCTCAAATTTTTGCATTTCCCTCCCAAATTTCTGGATTTCGATCCCAAATCTTTGAAACTCCCTCAAATTCTTGAATTTCTCTCCAGAATTCTTGGATTTCCCTCCCAGACTTTTGAATTTCCCCCAAACTTTTGAATTTCTTCCTTAAATTTTAAAATTTCCCTTAAATTCTTGAATTTCCCTCCCAAATTCTTGACTTCTCCTCCCAAACCTTTGAATTCCCTTCTTAAATTCTTGAATTTCCTTCAAATTTTTGAATTTCCCTCAGATTTTTTCCCTTTCCCTTTCAAATTTTTGAAGCTCCTTCACTTTTTTGAATTTCAGTCCCGAAGTTTTGAATTTCCCTCTCAATTTTTTGATTTTCATTCCCCAACTTTTGAATTTCCCGCTTAAATTCTTAAATTTCC
>NW_010182978.1:0-3214 GCF_000695765.1 Mesitornis unicolor
TTCATCATGCTATTGTAATTTGGTTGCCAAGTTGCCATAATAACCAAGGCCAAGTCAAGCTGACTTCTGACATTGACTCTTTCAGCAGCTCATCTTGCGTCTTAAATCTTTCTAAAGTACCTTTAATTTTCTGAATTACTGTTAAAAATAGGCAACAGGCTTAAAAGCACTCTAAGCACAGCATTAACCAGTGGTAATGTTGGACTCGGGGGCTGTAGCACAGCTTGAGGCGGGCAGGAGAAGGTTGACGCTGGGTTCCCAACACCTCCAGGAGCCATCAGCTTGTTTCCTGTCCAGTTCAGCCTGTGCAGCCATTCAATTTTTTTCTAAATGTAATTGAAAATACTGAAATTGGAAATGGGAATTTTCAACAAGTTGCATCATCGCCAGCGCTCAATGTTGAGTTTTATTGAACAAAGGAAAAGTAGGGTTTTCTCAGTTCTCTGCAGCTTGACTTTAAGGTGTTCACCTTGGAAAAGTCACTGAACATTTATAATGGGAAGTGATTAATTGGTCTTAATGTATCACGGTCATTAGCCCCCTTGATATATGAAGAAGAAAAATGGACCCTGTTATTGTTTTGAAGCCGGTGCGTGAGTTGCTTGATTCGTGGGTCTGTGGAATGGAAAAAGGCAATGTTAAATTGACCAGTCGTGGATTTCCTGACTTTATTTGTGGTCTGTGACTGTAGTGGTTGAGGTTGCGGAAAGCGCTGGGGCACTGGGTGCTGCAGTTGTGTGTTTGCAGACCAGATGGCTCATTAGAGCCACACGAGCAGGAAATTGGAGATGCACAGGAGTTTTCCTCTGCCCTGCGACGAGCAGCAGCCCCAGGGCTCTGCTCTGTGCCTGCCAGGCCGAGCCACACCGGATGAAGTCCCTCAGCATCGCAAAACCACTCTTTGATATTCCTGAGTCTGCAGTTCCTCGGTTGGGTCCTTGTAGTAAAGCTTTGCTTTTCAGCTCAGTCCAGCTCAATCGCCCAATTTCTTCAAATAAGCTGGGATTTACTGTGTCAGCGCCAGGGAGGAGGGCCCTGCAGGCCTGCGAGTGGCCTGGGAGCGGCCTTGTCTGTATCGCCTTGCAGAGAAAAGCTCTGCAAAAAGATGGAGGAACAGCCTGAGGATGGAAGGACATCGAGGGGCTGGAGTATTACTACAGAGCTGGGGAGGGGTCTGGAGCAGCCGAATGATGGGGAGCAATGAGGGAGCTGGGGGGTTCAACTGGAGAGGAGGAGCTGAGGGGAGACCTTATCCCCTCTGCAGCTCCTAAAGGAGGGGGTAGAGAGGGAGGGTCGGGCTCTGGTCCCCAGGAACAAGCAATGGGACGAGAGGAAATGGCCTCAAGTTGTGCCAGAGGAGGGTGAGGTTGGATCTGAGGGGAAATTTCTTCACCAAAAAGGTTGTCAAGCACTGGCAGGGGCTGCCCAGGGCAGTGGTGGAGTCCCCATCCCTGGAGGGGTTCAACAGCCAGGAGATGATGTGCTGAGGGACATGGATCAGTGGTGGACAGGTTCTGGTTGGACTCAACGATCTTAAAGGTCTTTTCCAACCAAATGATCCTGTGATTCTGTGGACACTGAGGGGTGAGCTTTCAGCTTAGTAGCTGAAATTTCCCGTGCATGTCTGTTATTCATCCAAGAGGGGATATTGATGAAACACCTCATACATAATGGGAGCTGAGAGTCTTCAAAGAAACCGGGAGCACCTCCATTCTCCCTTCAAGATGACTTCGCTGCGTTCCCAGGCCTGTCATCAATAATTACCCTGTGATTTCCTGTGATTTTCTTGTTCAGAAACTCGAACCAAAGCGGCATAGGCTGGTGAACCTGGTGTAGGCCCCGCCGAGGTCCCTCGCTGTAAAATACCAGTTAAAATACATGAAACACCTATAAAATACCTGAAGAAACTGTTCATTTGCTAGTGGCATCTCTTTTGGCTGCTCATTTGTCCTTCCTGGGGTCAGCCATGGTGTTGGATCCCTTCCCTCTAGAAGGCACCGATGAGAAAATCCTTCCCTCAATTGCACCTCGATTGCTTTTTCACCTTCCTGCAGTGTCACACAGTCGCACCTCTTTGTTTCACTGGTTTTGCACATTCTAAACTATTAAGAAATAGAAAATCTGCAGCAAATTAAGAAATAAAAGTAGATTTTACACATTCTGGCTGTAGCTCAGCAAAAGCCAAAGTGATTTTTTTTTTCCTTTTTGTGGCTGCAATGCTCAAATCAGAAGTTTTCTGAAGGTTATGGGGCTGTTAATTTGCTTATTTCTAAGATGGCAAAACCCTGTGAATATCTGCATTTAAAATAAGTGTTTTTATTGACCGTGCTGCTTAGAGTGCAGTATATCCTAGGAGTAATTTTTTCTCACACATGATTTAGCCAAAGACTTTTTCAAAATAGATAAAGATTGCTTAAAGAAGAAAAGCATTTACAGTGTTACAGTGAATCTGTTTTCCCTAGCTTTAAATAACAGATTTATACTTTAAAAATAGTCATAAAATCATTGACTTTTTTAGATACTGCCTAGTAAAGCTGGAAGAGTTGAGGGTTTGGATGCCAGTTTATGGATAATGGGGTAGCAGCTCTGTACCCACATTCGGTGGGAAAGAAATGGCTGGTAGAAATGACATTTTTTAAATGAGAAGAAAATTAAAAGTTTTCTGCTTGCTCTTAGAATGATGTTTGCGTGGTGTTAGCGAGACGATAAACATTAAAGGGAATGAATTTTATTCTCTTTATTAACTTGATGACCTATGGATCTGTAGAGAAGACTTGTATGTGTCTGAGTCCTGTGGAGTTGTAATTTGCTTCGTCCTGCGTATGACTTGTAACTTTATTTGCTCTTTTAAAACTCTACTTAAATGACTTTTCTAAGGTGATCTAATATACGTAAACCCATATAAAATACATGAAAATGCGCTCCCTGGCTGGAGCTTGCTGGGATGATAGGCAGCCAAATAGGGTGCTAGTGCAAGACAAGTGGTTTTGGGTTTGTCTTGGACTTTTCTAAGTCTGTATTTTCATATTGCATGTACATATGTGTTCGGGGGTAACGTATTTAGTCAGTCCCGTGGTGATCTTTATTTTCAAGTGTCATAAAGTTGAGACTAAATATTAGAAGTGACATCAAGGACCCATTCCTGTGATTTTCTTCCTTTGTTTTAGATACTCATGGTTTTATATATGTATATGTGTGTGTATATATATGTGTG
>NW_010182979.1:0-860 GCF_000695765.1 Mesitornis unicolor
CGGGGGCTGCCGAGCTGGGGAGGGGGCAGTGCCTGGGGCTTCTCCATTTCCATCCCATCCCATCCCATCCCAGTCCTTTCCATCCCATCCCAGTCCCATTCATCCCATTCATCCCAGTCCTCTTCATTCCATCCCCTCCATCCCCATCCCAGTCTCATTCATCCCAGTCTCCTCCATCTCCATCCCATCCCCATCCCAGTCCTTTCCATCCCATCCCCATCCCCATCCCCATCCCATCCCAGTCCCTTCCATCCCATCCCAGTCTCATTCATCCCATTCATCCCAGTCCTCTCCATCCCATCCGCATCCCAGTCCTTTCCATTCCATCCCATCCCAGTATCCTCCATCCCAGTCCCAGTCCCCTCCATTCCCATCCCAATACCCTCCATCCCATCACCCCCATCCCAGTCTCATTCATCTCCATCTGTGTCCCCTCTGTCCCATCCCATCCCATCCCAGTCCCTTCCATCCCATCCCAGTCCTTTCCATTCCAGTTCCCTCCATCCCCATCCCAGTCCCATTCATCCACATCCCATCTCATCCCATCCCAGTCCTCTCCATCCCATCCCAGTTCCCTCCAACCCAGTCCCATTCATCCTTATCTCTGTCCCCTCTGTCCCCTCCCTGTTCCCGCCATCCCATCCCATCCCATCCCATCCCATCCCATCCCATCCCATCCCATCCCATCCCATCCCATCCCATCCCATCCCATCCCATCCCCATCCCATCCCATCCCATCACATCTCATCCCATCCCATCCCATCCCATCCCATCCCAGTCCCTTCCATCCCAGTCCTTTCCATCCCAGTTCCCTCCATCCCATCCCAGTCCCATTCATCCCCATCTCAGTTCCATTGATC
>NW_010182980.1:0-2452 GCF_000695765.1 Mesitornis unicolor
CATATATATATATATTACTTCCCTCTATAGGGAAGTACAGCTCCCACAGTCACCCCACTGAACTCTGACAACTTCTCAGCACAGTTCTCACCTGGCGTATGAGTTGACATGATATCCTTAAACAACTCAAACTAAAATTAAAAGGATCTGCAAGCTAAGTAAAACAAAATCTATTTGTTCCGCACACATTTTCTATAATCTTCAGCTACGTAACTTAAAGAAAATTCATTGCATTTTCAAATATTCATTCAAAGGATGCTGATTAAGCTCTCTCATGTGATTCATTCTTCTTCTCTCTCCCTCATTTGTGTAATTCTACAGTACATATCACTCTAATGTCTAAATTACCTAGGTAAATAAAACCCTAACTAAAAGATATTATTTTTTTCTTCTCTCTGTTTTGGAGAAAGGAGATCTGATTCTTCAAAAACTGGCATACAGCATCTCATTACTTCCTTCCATTAATACACTCTGTGGTTAAATCAAAGCAAATTAAATCTAGGCAGTATGTTTACACTGCCAGTAGTTAATATGTATAACATTGAGTTTTCATTATCATCTAATTAAAATAACTTTGTCTTCCTCTCTTAGAAGGTTCACCTTCTATTACTTTACACCTATAAGAATATGAGCACATTTTCTGAATAAAAAGGACTGGTTAATGTTCAATTATTTACTCTTTATTTCTCTTGTGATTGATGAGTTTTAGTTGCTGAGGGAGTTTCCTGTACACCTTTGCAAAGTTTTGTGTCTCTATGAATATACAAACAAGGATATACTTTAATGAGTAAACATGAATAAAAACTACTAACACTCCAAAGCTTTATTCTGCATCAAGCAAAAGGTGAATGGGAAAAATATATTTTCTGATGGTCTGCCTTGAAAATTCAAATTAGGATCCCATGAAAAAAAATGTGCAGTGTTCTTATGCCTCTTTAATATCAGGCTGCTATTGTTAAAACTATGAACACAGCTGATATTTAAAGCAAAGCAAAATTCAGCTTCATCCTCTGTAATTATTTTGTCTCTGCACTACTAAATGTAATTACAAACAACTCAGATATTCAACATTATAAAAGCACAACTTAAGATTCCAGAGAACAGATATGGAAAGGTATCGTTCCCACACAGTTCTCTTAGTGAATTCATAGTTTATCACCACCACTGATAAACAAGTGTACTAAGCCAATGGAAAGCAGACAGGGAAATATTCAACTTTAATTTCATCTGGGGAATCCTCCAGTAATTCATTTATCAGTGCTTATAAAAACATGCTTCAAAGCAACAAGCAAGAATGTGATGGACGAATGTGACATAACTACGACCATTCCAACTTCCCAAAGTTCATTTGCTTAACTATGTCCCATCCCAAACCCTACTTAAGCATGGAAGTATTTGGTCTGAATGGGCAAAAAAGCACAGACATTAAGACAAGGTTTTGGGCTCTCCTCACAAAGTTACCATGCTAGCGCAGCACGCAGACATGCCGAGTTTCAGAAGCTCGCTTAGGTCTGTGTCCCTTTCTTACAATTGACAGGAAATGCCTGCAGCCAGCTTGAAACCACTCTCCTCACAGTTACCCAAACTTCTCCAAACCAGTTTGACACCTGTTTGGTTCCTCCTGTTCAGGGAGAAAGGCACCACCTCTTGCCAGCTGCAGATTCAAACAAATTTCAGCCAGGCAGCAAGATCAATAATTTACATGAGGCAATAGGAAGTATGTGGTTAAGATACCAAATTGCTATCTACGCTGAACAACTACAGTGTCCTTTATTCACAGTTATGTAATACACAGTATTTAACCACTTGCTTGTTCGACACATGCAGGTCAAAACGAGCACCTTTCTGGGGAGGCAGAATTTGGCAGTTCACACCTTATCAACCATCACCCCTTGTGGGAATAGGCCCCACCAAAGCCTTCAGCGTTCTTTGCCCGATGAAAGCCACACAAGATCTGGCTCAAGTGTTGCGCCACCATTTCTATCACAGGCACCATCGGCTTCACAACACCTGCCTGGCACAGAACCCACTGTGGCACAAGCTGTAAATCAGGGCACATGCTTGCCCACGCTGCCCAGCCACCAGCCCAGCTCTCTGAGGGGTTCCCAAGGGAGAGAAGAGAGTCCATTACCCCTCACAGGATTGCTGAGAGAATCCAAGGACAGGCCCAGTGACTCCTCAGAGTTGCCCTGTGCTGTTGTGGTACTTTGGCTCCTTGCACCCCCTGTTTGCAGAGCTTGGTCAGTAACGTGAGGCTGTACCACAGAAGTGTTGGCATCAAGATGACTGAACACCCAGTTTGTGAGATACTGCTCTCTGGGCAACCCACTGAAAGCAGGTGTTCAGACACCGGGAAGAAAAAGAGCTAGGGAGCGTGGAAGAGTCATCAGACGGGATGGGAAATCCACCGGCCGTGCTGCTTTCCCAGCGACCGCTGCTCCTCCGAGCACCC
>NW_010182981.1:0-938 GCF_000695765.1 Mesitornis unicolor
GGACCCCATGAGTTGGGGGGCTCAGAGGGCACCCCAGGGGTTGGGGGTCTCAGAAAGGACCCCAGGATTTGGGGTCCCCAGAAACGACCCCAAGGTTTTGCCCCCCACAAACGCTTTGTGCTTTGCTCCAGAGCTCGGGGTCTGGGGCTGTGGGAGCCCCCATTGCTACAGGATCGGAGGGAACTGGGGAAGAGACCCAAAACAGAGAGAAAGGAGGGGAAAAACCCAAAAGAGAGAGAAAGGAGGGGAAAAAAACCCCAAAAAATGCAGAATTGAGGGGAAAAAACCCCCAAATTTACAGAATTTAGGGGAAAAACCCCAAAATTTACAGAATTGAGGGGAAAATACCCCCAAATCTGCAGAATTTAGGGGGAAAAACCCAAATATACAGAATTTAGGGGAAAATACCCCAAATTTACAGAATGCAGGGGGAAAAAACCCCAAAATTTACAGAATTTAGGAGGAAAAAACCCAAATTTATAGAATTTAGGGGGAAAATACCCCAAAATTTACAAATTGAGTGGAAAATAGCCCAAAATTTTCAGAATTGAGGGAAAAAAACCCCAAAATTTTCAGAATTGAGGAAGAAAACCCCAAAATTCATAGAATTGAGAGAAAAAACCCCAAATTTACTGAATTGAGGGGGGAAAAACCCCCCAGATTTACAGAAGTGGGGTGAAAAAACCCCAAAATTTACAGAATTTAGGGGGGGAAACCTCAAATTTACAGAATTGAGGGGAAAATACCCGAAATTTACAGAATTGAAGGGAAAAATCCCAAAATAAGCAGAATTTAGGGGGGGAAAAAACCCAAAATATGTAGAATTGAAGGAGAAACCCCCAAATTTACAGAATTTGGGGAACATACCCAAAATATACAGAATTGAGGGGAAAAAACCCCAATATGCAGAATCTAGGGGGAAAATACCCCAAAATTTA
>NW_010182982.1:0-1165 GCF_000695765.1 Mesitornis unicolor
AGCAGCGCAAGGGGATGCAGCCAGAGACATTCCTGTAATCCTGAAAATCCCAAAATCCTGGTACCCAAAAGGGGCACGGTAGGGACCTGCTCCTCACTCCAGCCTCGGTTTCCCCTCGCTGGAGCCTGCAGGCACCCCCAGCACAAACACAACGCTCTCGTGCAGCCCCAGCAAAGCCTCCTGCAGCCGCTTCTTAACTGTTCACCAAAGCGGCTCTCGGTAATAAGTTAACCTGGTAATGAGACCTGTGGCCGAGACAGATGCAAATGATTGGGAAGTGCTCATTAGAGGGGATGGAAGGAGGCACTTAGGCCCTGAAAAGCACCCAGCCCTTCCCGAGGCTGGCCTTGCACTGTATTAGAGCCCATTTTACAATAATTGCTCCAGAGGAGGAAATCTATTCGGATTCATCATAAAGTATTTATTAACAAGAGCTTATTCATAATTTTTGCTTGCCGGCATCGTGCAGCCAGGCTTCCCAGCCTGCTTGGCAAGTCCTAATGAGGCTTCCCCAGTGCTGTGCTGGGACAGGGGAAACTGAGGCGCAGTGAGCACCAGGCAGCAGAAGGGAGCAGAGCGGCAGCTGAAGCTCTGGGGAAAGCAGCTGGGGACCATACATGCTGTGCTGGCCCCACGCCGGAGCTGCCCGTGGGGCAGAACAGGTTGTCGCGACCACGCTCCCCCCCAGCTCCTGGCAGCAGAGCCGGGGTGGGGATGATCCAGCCCCATGCTTGCAAAACCCCTCTTGCTCCCTGCACCAGGGTACAGAGCCCCAGCGTTACCTTCACCCGTGAAGGCAGGACAAGGTGCGACCCGTCCTGCAGCTCCTCTCCTCAGACCCCAGGGCTTTTTTTCCGCCCCTAGAGCTGACAGCATCCTGCAGCCGTCACTTGCGCACGGCTCGGGACTGTGTACGGGCTGGCCCATACCCCCAGCATGCTCTGCTTTGGGGGGAGTCAGCCAGGGGGCCTGCAAGACCGGAAAAGGGGCTTCCCTGCTGCATTTACTGCCTTGATGCTCAGCCCCGCTCAGGATCAGCCCGGGAGGCAGCGGACGGACTAATAAAGCACTCGGTGTTCACCGAGTGCCCAAGACCACGGTGGTCCTGGACCCCTCGCCGAGCAGCCCTGGGCTCCCCGCACCCGGCGCTGCCCCAAAACGTCTC
>NW_010182983.1:0-697 GCF_000695765.1 Mesitornis unicolor
CCAACTCCTGAGATTGTGTGATTCTGTGATTATGGCTGTTCGAGCACTTCTATAATTGCCAACATTTGAGGGTTTTTTCCTTTCTAGTATATTGTTACTGATTTGCTAATAAATTCTTGATACCAGCTCACAAACCCAAGGTGTGGTGTTGTATAAATTAACTTGGACGAACTGAGCAAAGCCTGCTTTATGCAGCTCTTCCTAAAAGCAGGCTGCTTTGACAGTGAGAGATTCCACAGTTCATCCGAGGCTACTGCATGCTTCTGCCAAAGGCCGTAACATAGTTTGGGGTGGAGAGCAGCTTCCCCTTTCAGTGTGTAGGTGCCAGAAGATTTTGATTTAAGCATACGGTGTGCCTTCTTCATTAAAATGGCAAAGTGCTTAGCTCAAAAGGACTTCATTCTAAAACTCACTGTCACCCTTTTCATAGTGAAAGTGGTAGAATACCATTTCAGTGTTATTTTGATTTTTAGGACTTTGAACAGTCCTAAATATCAGGAATAAATGGTTACTATTCCTAGGAAATACAGCTGCAGTGTTTTACTGGGTTCAATACAAGATTGTCTACTGTGGTTGGCTATACTTTAAAGATTAATTGAGTTGTTCTGGATATACTGATGAACACTAATAATAATTTATTTGTGGGAGATTTTAACTAAAATTTATTTGTGAGAGATTTTAACTTCCCTGATGTTTG
>NW_010182984.1:0-892 GCF_000695765.1 Mesitornis unicolor
GACACTGCCGGGTGTTATCGGTGACACCGGGCCCAACAGCAGTGACAACGGTGACAACAGAAAGTACCAACAACAAAAAACCCCAGCACCGAGACGAGGAAGCAACGTCAAATTTGGGGAGGAAGGCGGCGGCGCAGCACCGAGCTACAGGGCGAAGTAGTCGCTGTTGTGCTGGTAAGGGTTGGTGGTCCAGGTGACGTGGGCTCTGCCGGAGCTCACCAGCATCTGGTCCAGCTCGGCGCTCAAGGCGGCGAACCGTTCGGGATCCACGATGTCCTGCAAGACCTGCCCGAAAACGGCGGGCGACGGGTGCAGCTCGCGGGTGTAGCAATCCACAGGGTAGGGGTAGACGACCAGGCGTAAATCCGGCAACGGCGCCGTTTTCTCCACCAAGTTCTTGAGGCCCGGCGTGGAGAAGGGGTTGCCAAAAAGGCCGAGGTAGCGGAGGCGGGAGCAGCGGCCGAGCACCGGCAGCAGGGCTTGCAAATGGGCGTCCGACAGCCGGCCCTCCATGAGGTCCAGGTGGAGGAGCGAGGCTGAGATCTCCTCCAGGAGATTCCGGAGGGGTTGGAAGAGATTTTCGGAGAAGTCGTGACCGCTCAGATCCAGTTTCCTCAGCGCCGGAGTGTGGAGGCTTTGGGAAAGGAAGGCGAGGTCGCAGGGAAGGAGGTAGCAAAAAGCCAGCTCCAGGCTTTCCAAGGGGTTCTGCAGCTCCCTGACGGGGGAGAAAAAACACAACGTGAGCATCCCCGAGGCCGGCACCGTGCGGGGAATTGGCCCCTACCCCGAATTAAAGAAGAGTCCAGCAGGGCCACAGAGATGATGGAGGGAGGGGAGCATCTCCTGCTGAGGAGCGGCTGGGGGGGCCGGGGGACTGGGGCTGTGGGCAGAG
>NW_010182984.1:1464-2330 GCF_000695765.1 Mesitornis unicolor
AAAGAGCAAACTGGGGAACCTCCTCCCCGAGGAACTTACCCAAGCAGTTGCCTGAGTCTCCCCGAAAGCCTGGAGGAACCAAAGTTGAGCTCCCTGAGGCTGGGCAGCTTCCCCAGCAGCGAGGCCAGGCTCTGGAGACCCGAATCCGTCTCCGGCGCCACTCGCCGGACGTCGACGTTGCTGTAAGGCAGCCATGTAAGGCAGCCAGAGGCTGACGAGGTTGGGGAATCGGGCGAGGTGCGGCAAAACGGCGCAGAGCCCGGCCAGCCCCAGGTTGTTGAAGCGCAGGTCCACTCGCCGCACGCCGGCGGGATCCAGGGACTCCAACAGATCCACGTTGCTGGCGATGGAAAGCTCCTCGGTGCGGAAATCGCGGCACTTGAGGCGCAGGGGGCCGGCGGCGCAGCTCTGCAGGGCGTCCCACAAGACGCCGTAGGAGGTGCCGTTGACGAAGAGGTCGGCGCGCACCTCCACGCCGACGAGCGGCGGAGCCGCCGAGGCGCCCGAGGGACCTTTCCGCCGCTTGGAAGCGCGTTTCAAGCACTCGTTTTGGGCTTTGGAGACCTCGACGCAGGCTTTGGCCAACGCCACCGTGCTGAACCACAGGCTCATCCCCTCCGGGCCGTCCTCGGCGTTGCGGCGCAGACCCGTGATGTCCAGCAGCCGCAGGCGGCACCGGCCCTGGCCCTTCTCGCTGGGTGAAAAGCAAAGAGAGGTGATAAGTAAAAAACAAGCGGGGAAACGAGGAGAGCTACGCTGCAACACGAGGACGAGCGGCAGCACCTCTGTTTGCCCCGAGAATACGGGCTGGATGGGAGCACAGAGAGTGGTGGTGAGGGAACCAAACCCAGTCACCAGAGGTGTTC
>NW_010182985.1:0-587 GCF_000695765.1 Mesitornis unicolor
AGGTCACTTCCAACTCCTAACATTCTGTGATCTCTTTTCAAATACTGTAGCAGACAGTCGTGATAAAAAAATCTGTACTCTCTGTTATTCTGTTGCTTTTTATAATTACAGTTTCTCATTTTGAACATTTATGCATTCAATACAAGGTAATTTTTAGATGCAAGGTAAATTTTCGTCTTAATACGTATGTTCTTTTACAAAACCGTATCCATTTGTTTGATGTCTTCCATTCAGATTCTGTTTTATAAAATATCGACTCAAAATTCTGTAGAATTTATATCAAAACTCTACAATTTTTAGCAATAGAGCTGTCTTATGTATGAAAGGTTGATGTTAATATTCCTTGAACCCATGATGATAGGTTTTGCCCTGTAATGGAAAGGAATGAAAGTTAATTCAATGTAACTACAGGGGAAAAAATAAATCTGGAAGTCATGTGATTGAAGTTGAATGGAAAGAGAGAGGTTGAGTCACAGAGCAGTCTCAAATAAGAACAAGGTGTCCAATTTAAGTCTGAATATGCAGGTTGCTTTGGTCTAATGCTCAGCTGTTGAAACAATTTGTCGTGGTTTAGGGCTGGGCCGGCC
>NW_010182986.1:0-3158 GCF_000695765.1 Mesitornis unicolor
CTCTAGGCAGTTATAGCATTCCCTAACATACGTAGCCAGCCCACCACCTTTCCTTCCTTGCCTATCCCTTCTGAAAAGCTTATACCCATCAATGGCAGCACTACAGTTGTGTGATTCTTTCCACCATGTTTCCGTGATAGGTACTACATCGTAGTTATTCGAAAGCACAATAACTTCTAGTTCCTCCTGCTTATAGCCCATGCGGCATGCATTGGTGTAGACAGACTTCAGATGGGCTAAAGGCCCTGCAACCTTTTCACAGGGAGTAGTCCTAATTTCTGCCAAGCCATGTTCAGAGACTTCCACGGTTACTAACTCATCAGTGACCCTTGCATCTTGGTTGCTGCATGGAACTCCATCCCCTACCTCCACTGGTATGGTAGTCTGAGGAGTCTCACTAGAGCACCATCCCACAGATATCGGCACTCGACCCCCAGGCTCATAGCTAGTGAGTTGTATTGTATCCCCTTTCCCTCCTCCCCCCTTCTAGATGAAGATAGATTAGGAGCATGAATCTGATGAAACAATAGTATTTTGAAGTCAGAGGCTTAGACATGTGGGAGAACTTGGCATGATATCATATCACTGGATATTTTGAATGAAGGGCTTTTCTTCTTTCACATTACAGAAAACACCACCACCAATTGCCACCACCCCTTGTTAGTGGCTGTGGTTCACTATACACAAGATCCACACACAGAAAATCCGTTCAAACTGTATGGCTTGAAAAGAGGGTATAGAAATGTGAAGATATTTCAGGAAGTCTGTCGGCATTGTTGTTTTACTTTACTTTACTTATCAAAAACCATGTAAAGATATTTATAAGCATTAATGAGATCCTCCCTCAGTCTCCTCTTCTCCAAGCTAAACAGATCCAGCTCTCACAGCCTTTCCTCATATGGGGCATGCTGTAGTCCCCTCATCATCTTAATGGCTCTACGTCAGAGTCTCTCCCATAGTTCCTTGTCTTTTTTGAACTAGAGAGCCCAAAAGTGGATTCAATATTCAGGGTGTAACCTCACCAGAGCAGAGTAGAGTGTGGGAATAACCTCCCTCAACCTACTGGACACACTCTTCTTAATGCACCCTAGAATGCCATTGGCCTTTTTGGCCCAAGGGCACATCGCTGGCTCACGGTCAGCCTGCTGTCCACCAGGACTCCCAGATCCTTTTCTCCTGAGCTGCTCTCCAACAGTTCAGCCCCTATCCTGTACTGGTACATGTTCTTCCCCAGAATACTACACTTGCCCTTGTTGAATTTCATTAAGTTTCTCCCTGCCCAACTTTCCAGTCTGTCCAGGTCACACTGAATGGCAGCACAGCCTTCTGGCGTGTCCAGCCCTCCTCCCAGCTTTGTAGCAAATTCACTGAGGGTACACTCTGTCCCATCATCCATGTCATTGATGAATATACTGAACAGAGCTTGACTCAGTACTGACCCCTGAGGAACACCACTAAACACAGGCTTCCAAGTAGACTGCCCCACTGACCACAATTCTTTGAGTTCTACACTTCAGCCAGTTACCAAAACACCTCACTATCCAAGTTTACAAACATACAACATGTAATTAATTTGTGAAGCTCACTCCCACCAGACATTACTGAAGGTAGTAAGATACAAAAAAAAAATTAATTTTATTTATAAAAATAACATATATAGTTACAGTAAACCAACAGGAATAAAATTAAAAGGGCAATCAATCTACATGCCTTAGTGTATCATATACTTTCCGCTTTTTTCAGGAAGACATTTATCCCTCTATCACAGCAAACTGAAGGTATAATGGATATATTACCTTCTTTAGAAGTATCTTATGTTGACCTCTGGCACAAAGAAAACACTAAGATAAGAAGGCTTTTACTTATTTTCCATAAAACAAAACTTAAGATTCCAAACAAATCACCAGAATAAAACAGACAAATCTGACTTTACTAAACCTGGAATCTCAAAAATTCTAGTATGATAATTTTCCAAGATAGATTAAGCTTTATAGAAACAATAATCTCTTGACTCCTCAATTTGTTACCTCTTTTTTTATTAATGCATTTTATTTAAACCTGTCCACAGACTAAAGCAAAACCACAATGCAGGTGATTACCTAGACAGCAGGTGACTCACCATGCATTTGCGGAAGGAAAGTATGTAACACAGTCATTGCTCTTTGAAGTATTGAATTCTTCCTTGACAGCCACAGTGATGTGTGGTTGTTTTTTAATTATGAGAACTCTCTTCCTGAAGTGACAGCTTTACTCTACAGACAAATATAGATACATGTATGCAAACACAAAAGGGAGGAATGAAGAGAAAGAATAGATCTAGAGTGGAGATTCAAAATTATAATATAGTGTGTCAGCCGGAAACAATAGACAAATGACAAAGCAATTTTCACAACTTCTTTATGACAACCCAAGGCAGCTTTCTTGAGCTCAAAACTGAAAATGTCAAATAGATTTATTCAAACTCATACTGCTTACCAGGAACCTTCTGGGTTTTTTAATAAAGTGCTAAACAAAACATGGGGCAGCACTACAGCAACACTGGGCACCCAGAGGAACATGAAGATTTTTATAGAGTTCAGCTTTGATTATATTTATATTATTATTACTGCATCACAATAAATACCACATGAGCATACAGTAATTCACTGCTTATTTGGAAATGTCTTTCTTTTAAAATGTTTTGGCTTGTTCAAAAAACTTAAGTATTTTTTTCTTGGAATACTGGATATCAAATATTAATAACAGAGCACTTTGATCCCTCAAGCCTTTCTGACTATAACCATATTTACACATTTTTTCACAGAAAACGAATAAAATATTTTCCATTTATAAAGGTGAACTTACCTGAGAAAATTTTTCCCACAAACCCCCTGGCAACCTTGCTTCTCATTTACAACTGGCAGTTTTTTCTACTGTTTCAGTTCAGTCAGGTCAAAGTCTGGCTATAAACTCTTTTTGCAATTCCACCTTGGGCAAATGATCAGCTAAATCACCCTACACTGCAAGTGTGAGAAAATAAAGCTAGTATGATTTCCTCTTTCTCCATCTCTTTCCCACAGGTCCTACAGATTAGAGATACCAGTTTACAGAAAGATCAGCTTATGGCAACCTTTTACTGCAAGCATGTCTGTTGTTATTGTTTCCACAGGAACACCACG
>NW_010182986.1:3189-9592 GCF_000695765.1 Mesitornis unicolor
ACCTTTATGTCAAGGAAAAAATATAAAAGCCTAGAGGATCAATCTATGCTTAAAGAATAGAAGCACTTGCATATTTTCAACATATCATGATTCACAACTATCTGCAACTACGGAAGTCTAAGAGCTAGTCATCAGCAGAAGAGATTTCTGGATTTGGGAACGTACTTTGATATACAATGATTTTGTTTAATGATGACCTGAATGAAATGCAGTGATTATTCTGTAGTATGGTTTGTTAAGCTTTAAACATTCTCATTTGTTTCCAAAATGTTCTGTTTGACTTTACAGCTGTTTATTCAGCTTTATCTCTCTTTATTTTTTGTTTTCCCTGTGATTTCTTCTAGCTCTTTGATTTGTAGTTCTGAATGCCTTCTAACCAACCCTATATTCTCTACATTTTCAGGTTATTTCAAGGAAGGATGATTTAAAATTCATACTGTTTTATTCAGTACAATGCACAGCCATTAAGAGGCACAAAACTTATTAACATTAATGGGATTCAAGCAGATAAATTCCTTCACAACATTCTGAAAATATATCCACAGCTGTTACCATCAATGAAAATTTCATAAGGATGTTTTGCCTAAGAACTCAGTGGCCACACATAATTACTAAGAAAGCAACAGCACTCAAGGCCCCTAATTGCTCACTACACAACAGAAGTAAGTCCATGACACTAAACGCGGTGGTCTAACAAGTTTAGAATCAACGTTTAGGAAAGATAATATCCTCTATTAAGGCACTTCAAACTAACACATTGTTTCATACATAGCCATGGTACGGAAAACTACAGTAACACAAAATTTTATATAACTTAGCCCCATCTTCCTTTCTTAAATCCTAACCTAACAAACGATCTATTTGGTCAAACAGTACATGGACAATACCTTTTATGCAGAGTGAACACAGTATGAATGCACAGATTGAAATTAGTTTTGTCTACACTTAACCACATCAAAGTGGATTCCACTGGAGTCTTTAAAGTTTGTACACTGAAGACTGGAAGGAAAATGCCTTTCCTATACAGCTGTTCCCTGACTATGTTAGATCAGTTAAGTGTAAGTTACATATCACTACACAGCTCTTTTGAATTTAATGCCCATTAATTGACAAAAGGCATTTTAACCTTGACTCAATATTTATTTTTCTGTAAATGTTTCAAAGAATTTTATATGTACCTGAAAAGCCACTGCTAATTAGTTTTACAGCTACTTTTTCTTAAGCTTTATTTCTCTTTGATGTCTTTATTTTCTAAATCTCTTTCAGTTAAACCAGCCAGGTTCGAGTAAGCATCTGTTACTCAGTCCTATTGCCTATCCTATTCAAGTAAGCATCTGTTATTCAGTCCTATTGCCTATCCTATCATGGTTGTAATTTCCATGCTAAAAACCAAAAAGCAATCCAATTTCAGAAAGATAATTCAATAGTGACCCATATTTCCTTCAGTTCCTTACTAAATTGGATATAATTACTGAGTCACACAGTGAGTTGCCTAGAATATAAACTTTAGACATGCTGACCTTCATAAAAAGCCAAAAATAAATTTTAAAAACCAAACATATAAGCACATTAACAGAAGCATATCAATTTCTAATTCATGACACACTACACATTTTCTGCAATAACAGTGTTACACCCACAGCTTCACTCAGAAACATCAGCAGCCCTTCTCTCCTCCACTGGACTTCACTATGTAGTGCAAAATTATGCTAGAAACAAGACAAAATGCTTCTTGTTAGAAATAGAATCACAGAATCACAGAATATTAGGAGTTGGAAAGGACCTCGAAAGACCATCTAGTCCAACCCCCCTGTCAGAGCAGGATCACCTAGACTAGGTCACACAGGAATACATCCAGGCAGGTTTTGAATTTCTCCAGAGAAGGAGACTCCACAATCTCTCTGGGCAGCCTGTTCCAGTGCTCTGTCACCCTCAGAGTAAAAAAGTTTTTCCTTATGTTAACATGGAACCTACTGTGCTCCACCTTGCACCCATTGCCTCTTGTCCTATCATTTGACATCAGAGAGAAGAGCCCGACTCCTTCCTCCTGACACAAGCCTTTTATAAACACTAATGAGGTCACCCCTCAGTCTTCTCTTCTCCAAGCTAAAGAGACCCAGCTCCCTCAGCCGAACCCCAGCCACAAGCAAGCAATTCCATGTCCTTCTTGAACTGAGGGGCCCAGAACTGGACACAATATTCCAAATGCGGTCTCACCAGGGCAGAGTAGAAGAGAAGGAGAATCTCTCTTGACCTACTAACCACACCCCTTCTGATACACCCCAGGATGCTATTGGCCTTCTTGACTGCAAGAACACATTTCTGGTTCATGGTCATCCTGCTGTCCACCAACATCCTCAGGTCCTTTTCTGCCTGGCAGCTTTGCAGCCACTCATCCCCAAGCCTGTAGAGCTGCATAGGGTTATTGCAACAGAAGTGCAGGACCCAGCACCTGGCCTTAGCTGCACTTCAGAATTACACAGTATATTAGAAGTTCAGCATAGGGAATTGCTTGAAAGAGTCCAGTGCAGGGCCACAAAGATGACTGAGGGAGTGGAGCATCTCCCTTAGGAGGAGCAGCTGAGGGAGCTGGGTCTCTTTAGCTTGGAGAAGGGGAGACTGAGGGGTGACCTCATTGATGGTTATAAATTTGTAAAGGGCGAGTGTCAGGAGGAAGGAGCCAGGCTCTTCTCAGTGATAGCAAATGAGAGGACAAGAGGCAATGGGTGCAAGCTGGAGCATAGGAGGTTCAATCTGAACATGAGGAAAAACTTTTTTACTGTAAGGGTTACGGAGCACTGTAACAGGCTGCCCAGAGAGGTTGTGGAGTCTCCTTCTCTGGAGATATACAAAACCCGCCTGGACGTGTTCCTGTGCAACCTAGTCTAGGTGATCCTGCTCTGGCAGGAGGCTTGAACTGGATAATCTTTCAAGGTCCCTTCCAACTCCTAATATTCTCTGATTCTGTGATTTAGTTCTGGCTTTCTAGCAGACCCTTGTTTCTTATCTGCCCAAAGCTGAAGGACTGAGTAGTCACAGAAGGTGTCCCTGAGGTTGGTTCTCAGTTTTCAAGAAATTGAAACACTTCACTTTCCTGCTCCTCCACATACATTTGTATGTCTTAGAATTATTTTAGAAACTAATAAAATATTTCAACATCCTTAAGATGAATATACAATAGTCCTATGAATTAGAATAAGTAAGGATTCACCTTTCTAATACTTTGTGTTTTATTTTTTCACTGCCATTTTTTTAGGGTAGTTACTAAATATCTGCCAAAAGCTCAATCTCATTTTTTTCCTTTTTTTTTAATTGCTAATTTAGTAAGGGGATATATGGCCCCTTACAAGAAAAAATACGTTGCTATTGCCTTGTTGACTGCCTCTCTGCACAAGATGTATTCCACATTCAGATCTTGAGGCTCTCAAACTCTTAGGTTAATAATTCACATACTGGTTCTTATCAAGCTCTAGGAATATGTGTCAGACACAGCCTCATGTCTAATATCACTTTTTGGAATGGACACAGTGTAATCGAACTGCCTGCACTTCTAAAGTTAATAGTGGTCCTCCTAAATTTCTCTTCTAGCTAAAATATGCTCTGCAAGGCAATCAGACATTCTATATGATGACTTTTGATATAAATGCAAATCTTTTGGCCTGTATGAAAAGAGGGCAGACAGTATTTTGTCTGGGCTTTTGCTCATTTGAACTTGTTTCTAACTGTCATCTCATATATTCCCAGTGCCATGGTAGAAACACAAGCAGCAGCAGACTAGAAGCATCGATTCTCATATACCCTGACCAGGAGGCAGACACCCCAGTCACATGGCCAGGTGTGGGGTAAGAACTTTCCCATCTCATGCAGTATAACCATCTCTTTAATTATGTGCTGGGGTAGAGTTAATTTTCTTCATAGCAGCTAGTATGAGGCTATGTCTTGGAATTTTGTTGAGAATAATATTCATAACACACTGATGCTTTAGTTGTTGTCTAAGCAATGCTTACATTAAGCCAAGGATTTTCTTAGTTTCTCATACTGCCCTTGTCAGACACAGCCAGCATAGCTGACCCAAACTGGCCAAAGAAATATTCCATGCCAAAAGATGTCATGCTCAGTATATAAGCTGGGGGAAGCTAGCTGAGTGGCACAATCACTGCTCGGAGACTCACTGGCCATAGTCTGGTGAGTGTTGAGTGGTTGTATCACTTGTTTTTCTTGGGTTTTGTCCCTGCTTTTTTTTTTTGTTGTATTCTCTTTAATTACAGCTTAGTAGTAGTAGTATATTATTTTATTCCAGCCATTAAACTGTTCTTATCTCAACCCTTGAAGCGTTTTTTTCCTTCTTCCTCCAATTCTCTCACCCATCCCACTGCAAAATGAGGGAAGTGAGTTATAAATATCCAGGTACATGACTTAATCCCATGCAAATATGTGACCATGTAAACATTTAATGTACAGGACTTGTATATGGATTTCAGAATTCACACTCACTTCTAAGGAAAGCATAAAAAATGTGAAGATTCACATAAAATATTTACATACTATTCACAGATAGTATGAGACAAGACATAATAGTATCTTTTCTTATTGCCTTTTTTGCTGGAATTAGTTTGTGCAATCTTCATTAGATCTTATGGCTGTATTGTTATGTGCTTGTATGCAGACACTTCACCTTTCCCAGTAAGGACATCCTGGAGCTGGGTGAGAACAGCAGGATTGGAGAAAAAAATATCCTATATATTTTAGCCAAGAAAAAATCCTTTTTGAAGCAACTCTTGTCTTTTCTAAAATTAAGGATCTTCATACACTTTATTTAACAGAAAAAACAATTTAAGAAGTTCCTTTCCTTTAAATATTTGTGCAGGCATCCACTTCTATTCCTGCACTATGAATCACAGCTTACATCCTAGCCCCAGAAGAAATTAGAAGGGCACAGACCAGAGCATTGCATGAATGAATCCCTCCTTTACAGCCAGACAATATGGATAGGCACAGAGCATCCCTACTCTTAAGGAAAAGCTGAGTTGGGGATATCCACTGGTCAGTTCAATTTGCTCACCTTCTGGGTTGCACTCAGAACAACTAAGGCTCCTGCCAAAGTAACAAATAACAAACTTTTTCTCTCATGAATGTTTAACAGCTTGACTTAAGCCTCTACATGTGTCTACATGGAAATATTGTGGAAAATTTAAAAAGTACAAACATGTTTACTTGACATTATAATTTCAAATTCCTGAATCTGTAGGCAGAAGCATGAGTAGGCAAAAGACAGACATTTAGGATTTCTGAGGCCTGGACCAGATCACTGGCATCAAGTATAAAACTTAAATTAAATCACAAATACACACAGGAAGAGCTTATGCTACACTACAAGTAATAAAAATGTAGAGAACAGAAAAGGGTGATTCATCCAGAAAAAGGAAAAAATTCTGCTAAATATAGATTATATAGTGTGCTTTCATAGATTTCTCAACTGTTACATATTTGTTTTAAGTATTTCCCTTTTTTTACCCCAATATCCTTTTGATCAACTCCACAGCACAGAGTGTTCAATGCATGAAGCTCTGTGAAGTGATAGTAGAGAAACATAATAATAAAGGTGATCTGGTTTGAGCTAAAAAGAACTAATTCTCTGTTTGGTGATTTTACTTTTCAGTTAGGTCTCTTCTAAGTGGTGGTACTTTCTGAAATTAAAAAACAGCATGTTTTTCCAGACAGTGTTCATTTCTACAACTGATAGTGCTTAATGTTTACAATTACTATTTGGCATAGCGTGTAAATATGGCTCTTGCTTATACTTGTGCCTATGAAGGCCAAGGCCACTGTCACATCATAAGTGTCATAAGTGAGGTGTCACACCTGCGGGGAGGAGCAAACAGGACAAATGCCCCGAAAGTGACCAACAAAGTATTCCATCCCACATATGCCATACTCAGTATAAAGCTAAGGGATCAAAAGGGTCAAGCCCTTCTTCCCTGCTCTTTTTCCTAGATTTTTTTGCTTCTTGTGCCACAAGCAGCAGAACCCTGCTCGCCTGTCTGCCTTTGTTCCCGATCCATGCATTCCTGAATCCATTTCCTGAATACAGTTCCTGAATCCTGCTCCCACCTGCTATAGAGTCTGGTCTGGGACTTTTCCAGTGCTTTGCTCCACAGAGCCTCTGGTGTTGTAATTGTCATTGAGAAGGGGCGTTGGGGGGAGGATGTTATGGTTTAAGGGTTAACAGCCTGAAAGGGAAGGACAGGTGGTGTCTGTAGGACCCTGGGGGATCAGAGATCAGTACTGTTCCCTCGCCTTTCTGGCCACCAGGTTTTCCTGGTTTCTGGGGTGTTTTTTTAGGTGGCATCTCGGAACGGCTGGGACTACCTCCACGTCCTCGGCAGCATTCCCGACCCCTCGC
>NW_010182986.1:9620-10248 GCF_000695765.1 Mesitornis unicolor
CAGCCTGAAAGGGAAGGACAGGTGGTGTCTGTAGGACCCTGGGGGATCAGAGATCAGTACTGTTCCCTCTCCTTTTCGGCCACAGTCTGTGAAAAAACCGAGGAGGCCCAAGGTTTTTGTGGGCTTTTCCTGGCTTCCTGTCGCATCTCGGGATGGCTAGTGCTACCTTCACATGCTTGGCAGCATCCACCACCATCCGCTCCCCAGCATCACTGCGGTCCCTGGTGGCAAGTCACAGCAGCCATGAGGCACTGCTCAGACACTTCCACTCAGGACTGCTGGGATCGGGTTTTGTATGTAATTAAATATCCTTTGTCCCTTATTAATTCCCTTTTCCTTTCCCCTGTTGTTTTTCATTAAACTTGTTATAGTCTTAACTTCCAACCTTGTGTTAAGCATCTTTTCTCTATTCCATTTTTTTTTACTCCTCCTCTGGAAGGGTGGGGGACGACAGAGAGAAAATCCTTCTCCCTGGATTTGCCCTGAGCATTAAACGGAGGCAGAGGACTTGATATTGGTTTTTTGCATATATTTATATGTATTTCATTATTTGCCTATATACATTGTTATCCTGTAGCAGTATTATTATTGTTTCATTAAACCTGTTAGTCTTCTTTTCCAAACCATA
>NW_010182986.1:10285-12240 GCF_000695765.1 Mesitornis unicolor
TGAAGAGGTGAGAGAGGTTAATAGAGAGTGTCTGCCCATCATTTAGTGGCCAGCCCAACCCTAAACCACAACAAAATAATAGAAATTTGAGATTTTTTTCACATATGTACATAATGTAGACTCTCCTAAAAACAAGGCTTTGAAAACTCCGGTTTGCTATTCCATTATATGGGCATAAGTTCTAATCATTTTAACAGACCTTACCAGGCTTAATTTGGTGGGCATTATATTTTCAAGGACACCACTTTGAAAATTATCTGTAAAGGGGTGTGTGCCACATCCCCTCTATCTGACTTTTCGACATGTCCTTTCCTGGCTTTAGAGTTTCAAATGGAATATAATCATTAGTAAAACTGACAACAGATCTTCACTCAAAAAGCAGTGATCTCTAAAAACACAGTATGATACCATATCACCAGTTAATGTGATCTTGCATAGTGAGTGTCAAAAATATGACTAGTAATAATGAAAAGAATATTGAAAGCTTGCAAATACTTATACTGTCACCATGAGGTTTTGTTTTTTAAGCCAGTCACACAGAATTCTAATATTATTCATGAGGATTTTTAAAATTCATTTGGTGTTGTCTACTCGTATCATGCATGTCTCCTCCCTAACTAAAAATGCATTTAAAAGTGTTTTTTGTGGCTTAAAAAAGCTGTGATAAGAAACATTTCCCACCTGCTTTCATGTACAGATGTCACAAAGCAAGAGGTTCAGCTCCCCAAAATCCCATTCTCCTCTTAAACAGAAAGATAAAACCATGTATGCAGTAGACTGTTTATGCTGCTTCCTTCATGGTTATAGAGTTCTTAGCTACATTGAGCACAGTGGAAGAACTAGAAGAGTCTATGCAAAAATACTTTATGCAGTTGCACAAGTCATTGTGACACATTTTGCTCCAGCACCTTCACTTTAGGTTTTATACTTCACTGCTCACAGAGGTGAGCAGTAAAGTATCTTCTCCAAGATAAACCTGAAGGTAAGAAAAGTAAAAGCCCTCAGGCCCTTCAGCAAAAACAAAAGAAACAAAAGTTGCAAAGAAGAAAAAATGTCCCAAGAGCAGAAGTCCTTCAACAGGTAGTGCTCATCTCTGAACAGCTGTGCCAACAATCCAGATAAGAGGAGTCACCAAGTTGCAGAAGGGCAAATCCAACTTGAATACTTGTAGTTTTTGGACTCCTGACACAGAACTTCCCTTTCTGCAACCCAATGGAGAAGCTCCACTGCCTCCAAATAGCTTAGATGCTGTTGCTGCTACGCTTACAATCAGACTAAGTTCTATGTTTTAAAAAGACTGTCCTTGCTGAAGCATGAAGAAGCTGAGATATTGGCATAGTGCTATATGAAGATGAATAGTACAGAGAGGAAAGAAGTGTATTCATCTTGCCACTTAGGTGCTACTCTGTTTCCAGGTTTGCAAGAAAGAGCTCTGTTTAGACAGCAATATCTATGACAATGAGTTTTCATCAATAGTTGTTTTGATTGCATATTATGCATACTGTTGCTACATATTTTCTGTGTTGTTGTGGTTTAGGTCTAGTGCCTAACTGAGCACCATGATGCCCCAAAAAAGGCTAGTCAAAATAAGGACTGGGAGGGCTTCTCACCACTTAAAAAGGTCACAGGCAAAAGAGAGACTCATCATAAGGAATAAAAACAAAATAATTTTAATTTTTTGCCAACATCAGAGTAGAACAATGGGAGATACAACCAAATCTTAAAGTCAAAACACCTTCCCCCCACCCCCCCCTTCTTCCTGGGCTCAGCTTTTGTTCCCAGTTTCTTCACCTTCCCCCTCCCCCTTTGCCTTGTGGCATAGGTGGATGGGAGTGGGGGGTTGCGGTCAGTTTTCTTGCCATGAGCCCCTCAGGAATAGGAAAGACTCAGCTCAGCGTCTCTCTCTGCTTCCACATGGCCCTCTTTTCCACAGGGAAGAAAGTCCTCAAAAGTCC